>NC_134873.1:56552735-56745235 GCF_049852395.1 Peromyscus maniculatus bairdii | reverse complement strand
TTCTCCAGCACCATGCCTGCCTGCACATTGCTATGCTCTCCGCCATGATGGACTGAATGAACCTCTGAACTGTAAGCAAGCCCCTCAATACATGTTTCCTTTATAAGAGTTGCCATGGTCGGAGTCTGTCTTCACAGCAATAAAAACCCAAACTAAGACAAGCACACATACATTTGCAGAAGAAAGGAATGAAGGAAGGAAGTGTTGGATGGAGGAAGGATGAGCCACATAAACCTGGGAGAATTTTACAAAACATAGCTACCAGAAGAATTGATTCCTGAATATATAAAGAACTCACAAAACTCAGTTGGCAAAAAAAAAAAAAAAAGAGTAAACTTGACTCTAAAGATATGAATGAGTGAAGTATCAAATACTTTCCCAAAGGCAATATATGCACACATGCAAATATGTGCAACATAATTAGTAACTAGGGAAGTACCAATTGAGACCACAATGAGATACCATCATGCACCTATCAGAACAGGAAAAAAAAAGTTCCGGCAGGAATGAAAAGGGACTGGAATGTTCCTCTCTTGCTAGCAGGAACGTGACAACACACAGCCTCTTTGGAGGACAGTTGGCAGTTTGACACAAAGTCACACATTTACCATGCAGCCCCCCAATCCCAGGTGTTTACCCAAGAGACATGGAATCCATGTTTGTAGCAGCTTTATTTACAATTGCCCAGATCTGGAAACAACCCAGATGTCCCTCCACTAGAGCATAAATAATGTCTGGCACTTTCAGATAGTGAAATGCTTCTCAGCAGTAGAATGGAATCAACTACAGATGTGCAGACCCCCACGAATGGATTTCAGATGCCTCGGGGTGAGCAAAAGAAGCTGCGCTCCAGGTTACATACTGTGTCTTTCCATTTATATGACATTTGGGGAAAAAATAAGATGGTGGGGATAGAAAACAGATCAGTGACGGACAGGGACAAGGTTGGGTGGGAGGCTGGCACAAGGAATTGTTTTTGTGGCTGATGATGAAGAGTTTGGAGGACCGAGCTCTCCCTAAGTCTATGTGACTAGGAGCTAAGCACTACTGAATACATTAAGAATGTTAATGTCAATAATAGGTCTTTGCGGGGGGGGGGGGGGAGTGGGGAGATGGCTCAGTGGTTAAGACCACTTGTTGCGCTTACAGAGGACTCAGGTGCCAGCATCCAGAAGGCAACTCACAAACCACCAATAACTCCAGTTCCAAGGCATCCAATGTCCCCCTTTTTTTCAATGCATGTGGTACACTGCTACACACGAGAGGCAAAATACTCATACACATAAAATAAAAATAAATACATCTTAAAAATAGGTCATTTATGAGTTACAGGACAGCCAAAGAAACACAGAGAAACCCTGTTTTGAAAAACTAAACAAACAAACAAGCAAAATAGGTCTGTTAAGTATGTATATGTGTGTGTGTATCTGTGTGGGGTTATATGTATCTGAATACAGGTATGTATGGAAGCTGGAAGAAGGAATTGAAACCACTGGAACCGGAGTACCAGAAGACTGTGAGTCACCTGACATGGGTGCTGGGAACCAAACTCAGGCTCTGTGAGAACACTATGCTGTGGAACAATCCTTTTGTTTACTGCAAAGATGTGATACTCTCATTGTTAATAAAGACCTGACTGACTGGCCTATAGCTGGGCAGGAAGAGAGTGGGCAGGAGAGCCAGACTAGGAGGATGCTGGGAAGAAGAAGGGTAGAGTCACGAGGAGACACAGATGAAGCAGGAGATGAACGTACTGTACTTAGATAAGGTACCAAGCCATGTGGTAGAACATATATAAAGTACGGGTTAATTTACGATGTAAAAGCTAGTTATCAACAAGCCCAAGCTATCGGCCAAGCATGTATAATTAATAGTAAGTTTCTGTGTGGTTATTTGGGAGCTGCTGGCAGGACAGAGCTGGCTGTGGTCCCCATGAAAATCTCCGCCTACAGCGCTATGCGCTCTTTTCACCGATAAACCATTTCTCCAGTTCCAATATAGCAGATCGTCATTGTGAGCACCATTCTGCGTTTACTGTCCTTCAAATGAACTGAGAGTTGTGCCTCCTGGCTCTTAGACAGACAGCTGTCAAACCTCTCCTTTGTCCCTGGCTGCTTAGAGCGCAAGGCTGTCGTCCCTCCAGGTGCCCTTCTTCTGGTAACCAGCTAGACTGCCATCTCCCCTTGCCTGCTTCCAACACTTCCCAGATCCCTTGAAGAAACCACACTCCACACACAAGGCACCCTGTAACCAGGGCTGCCTCTGAGGCATGCCTGTTGCTTCTTCAGGAGGCCTTGCTTCGGGTAATGACTGCCCAGACAACTGGACTAGCTTTGGAAGACCCCACTCAGGCAAGACGAGGGCACTGGATCCCCTGGAGTTGGAGTTACAGGCATTGTGAGCCACCCAGGTTGGGTTCTAGGCACCAAACTCCATCCTCTACAAGAGAGGTACAATGAACTGCCATGCCGGTCTCTCTAGTATGGACCTTCCCCACCCCCACACTGTTGATAGCCCTATTTACCTGGAGCTATACTTTTTTTTTTTTTTTTTTTTTTTTTTTTTTTTTTTTTTTTTTTTTTTGGTTTTTCGAGACAGGGTTTCCTCTGCATAGCTTAGCGCCTTTCCTGGAACTCACTTGGTAGCCCAGGCTGGCCTGGAACTCACAGAGATCCGCCTGACTCTACCTCCCGAGTGCTGGGATTAATGCCCGGCTACCTGGAGCTATTCTTACTCAGGGTTAGAGAGGGTGCCGTCTCCCCAGTGACTCATGGAAAAGCCTGGCATTGGTGCATCCTCCAGGTTCGTGCTTGGTGCTCCTTCCGGACTATTCTAATTGGTGGAATTAGAAGCTGTGCACTGCAGCTCTGTGATTGGTGAAATTGTGATCCATGCACAAACATGCCATGTCCTCTGCTGGCTGTGTCAGAAGGCTGTTCCTACTCTTCACTTCGTACTCTTCAGTTCGTACTCTTAGCGAGGGAAGCTTCTCTTGTGTGCATCGATCCTTGGTCCTGCAACGTTGGGCCCCATAAAGAAGAGAATGGTCTTTGAACCGTGGTCCTTCTTCTGGGCCGTGGAGCAGGTGGGGTTAATGGCACGGACGACAGACAAAAGCCCGGGAGAGATGGTTAAGAACTACTTGCTGTGTTATGCTGGGGCAGGGCAAAACAGCTTGACCACACAGCTGCCATGACAGGCTTAGAGGCCCAGACACAGCTTCTGGCAGGCAACACCTGGACCCAGGAAAAGCCATAAGCTGGCCCCACCCAGGGAGGGCCTGCATCTAAGGGGAAGTACCTGGCATTCCAAACATTCCCTATAACCCTAGACAAATGCCAGCCAATCAGAGTCCTGAACCCCGGAAATCCCTTCACCCCAACTTCTGCTATGATAAAAATGCCACCCTGGGCTCTGGGCTCTCTGCTCTCACCGCTGCATGGGACAGAGTCCAAGTTCCAAGCTTGGAAATAAGGGTTCCCATGTTCTAGGCATAAAATTTGGGGGCTCATCTGGGATCTCTCAAGCCCACTGGGACCACCACCTGTGGAGCCTGAAGCCGGCCCGTAAGTGTCTCTAAGTGTCTGTCTGTCCTGTCTGTCTGTGTTCCGTTTCGTTCCTGTGGCACACCTAAGTCCGTGATTATGACTAGAAACGGTTAAGGGTGGATGCATCAGAGACTGTGATCACAAGGGGCTGGAAGGAAGATGTTCCAGACTCTAATGTGGGGACCGTAAGCCTGCATCTAAAGGAAATACCTGACATTCCAAACATTCCCTATTGATAGTTTTTTGGTGGTGCTCTTACCCTGTGAGGAAAAGTCACAAAACGGGACAGAATCCACTAACAAGAGTTTAAGACAAGGAGAAAGGGACAGATGTGATCAGGCCTGCTGAAAGGACACACGTGGGAGAAGGGGCAGGGTGGGGTGGGGTGGACATGGGGCCTGCCCGTTTAAGGGCCATCCCGCACCTGTGCACACAGGTCCACGTGGCTACCCCACACATACATAGATCATGCGGTCACGTATGATTATGTGACCACACAGTGCATGGGGCATGGGTTATGTAGGAAGTATGACCCGGAAATGACTAGGCGGAAATGACTAAGTGTCCCACAGGGGCTTGAGCGACCATGGGGGTGTGGCTGGAATTCCTATCACCTATACTAGACAAATGTCAGCCAATCAGGGACCTGAACCCCGGAAATCCCCTCACCCCAACCTCTGCTATGATAAAACCCCACTCTGCCTGGGATCGGGGTTCTCTGCTCTCACCGCTGCATCAGACAGAGTCCAAGCTCAGAACTTGGAAATAAAGTCTCTTTGCTTTTACATAAGGGATTCGCTCTCCATGGTGGTCTTTTTTTTTGGGGGGGGGTCCCTGTGATCTGGGCATAACAGCTTAATTTACAGTCCCCTCCTCAGAAGTAGTAGAATGTAAGAGGCATTCAGTAGAGAGAATCTTATATAAATCTTTCACCTATATAACATTAAGAGCCTGGAAACAGATCTGGGAGCTGACTAATGGAGACTCTTTTATTTTTTAGCAGATAAACTAAATTATTTTACCCATATTAAAATCAATAGTGAAGGCAGAAATGGGAGCCTCTATAGTGGCTCTTCTAGAGGACCCATGTTTGGTTTCCAGCATCTGCCTTGGATAGTTCACAGCTGCCTGGAACGCAAGCTCCCAAGGGTCTGGTGCCTTCGTCTGGCCTCAGAAAGAGACCCTGCACATACTCGGCATTCACACACACACACACACACACACACACACACACACACACACACACACGTTAAAAATAAACAAGCAAGTACAAGTTTTTAAAAAATGGCCCAGGGCTTTCACTCTGGTGGCAACATTGAGGAGACAGGTGAAGAGTTCCAGAAGGTCACCGGATCCAAGGATCCACAGCTCAGAGCTGTAACACCAAGAGGCAGCTAAGGGTATCAGACAGCCACCAAGAGACGGGCCCTCTGATCCCCAAGTCTCTGAGCTGTTAACACCATGAGGCAGCTGAGAGATCCAGAAAGTGACCAAGGGCACATTCTGTAAGCCACGAGGACTGCCAGACTACAAGGATAATAAAGTCCTTCTTGCTAGAAGAGTGAATGAAAAAAGGAAAGAGGAAGGACACGACTGCTCCCAGGTGTGGTGGAGTAGGAAGTTTATTGTAGATAAAAGGGAGAGCATAGCCAGAGGCAGGGACATCTGAGCGAGTCCAGAGCAATAAGCCTCCCTCCAGTTAAATGCTGGGGACCAAAGTCTGCTGCTTGGATCCTAAATGGTCTTTTAATAAAAATATTAGGGCAAACAATATTAGGGAAACAAGCCACAGCCACTTCTCACCTCGCCAACTCCTCAGCCAAAAAGAGAAGATCCTATCTCCATGCATCCTTAGACTGAATGCTCCTGAGTCCTCAGTCGAAAGGCTCTCTAGTTCCTGTCTCCTCATGCCTTATATGCCTTTCTCCAACCCAGCCATATCATTTCCTGTCTCAGTCTTCCTAGTGCTGGGATTAATGGTGTGTGTGCTTCTCAAATACTGTGAAAGGCATGAGATCTCAAGTGCTGGGATTAAAGGTGTGTGCCACCACTGCTTGACCTCAGTGTTTAACTCTGTGGCTCTATGTTTCTGTCCTCTGGTCTTCAGGCAAGCTTTATTTTTTAGATTACAAATATCACCACTAGTGTCCAAAGCTCAGAGCTATACACCTCTAGGTTCAGAGGCCAGCTTGTGATCCTCTTGATCTATCAATGCTGAGTTCTGCCTCTCTCTGTCCATCTACAATTTCTACCCAAATACAGCAAAAGAATTCAGCTGTGGTGGTTTGAAAGAAAATGGCCCCCAAAGGGAGTGTCACTTTTAGGAGGTGTGGCCTTGTTGGAGTGGGTGTGGTCTTATTGGAGGAAGTGTGTAAGAGGTCTCCTTTACTCAAGGCACACCCAGTGAGACAGACCACTTCCTGTTGCCTGCTAATCCAGATGTAGAACTCTCAGCTCCTTCTCCAGCACCATGTCGGCCGGCATACCGCCATGCTTCCCATCATGACACTAACAGACTAAACCTCTGAACTATAAGCTAGCCCTAATTAAATGTCTTCTTTTATATGAGCACTTGGGAGGGAGGATGGAGAGTTGGGGGTTAACCTATGCTACATAAGAAGACTCCATATCACAAACAACCCTTTGCCATACCATACATTAAGAAGAATGAACAACAGTATTTGTAAACGGTGTCTTCTTTTTAATGGAGGGCTGTGAGTCTGTGTTGAACATGTTTGACTTCAGTCAATGGATTTAGTAGGGTTGTAAACTGAACAGTGACCGTGGGTCATATCACTGAGCCAGAAGGCTGAGTCACCAGGGCCCTGGTGATGTACCCCTGTAATCCCAGGATTTGGGAACCTGAGGCAAGAAGACTGCCATAAGTTGGAGGCTAGCCTGGGCTATGTATGTAGTACATTTCAGGCCAATATGGGCTATAAAGTGAGACCTTGTCCCAGAAGAAGGGCAGTACTACAGTTGTAGGGAGAAGTTGTGGAGTCTGAAATACGAGGAGGGAGGGCTGGGGAGAAGTGGGCTGCTCCAGGATAGAACCCCAAAAGAAAGAAAAAAGATAAACCAGAGGGACAGAGGCAGGACCTGCACTCTTCTGTTTTGGAGGCCAGGGGTTGCATTCTAGGGAGTGTTACAGAAAGATGGATTTGGGGGTTGTGGGGCTGTAGACAGGGTGCTGTTCCCAGTCAGAATAACTGGAGGCAGGGGCCTTAGAGCATCTGCCAGAGCCCAGGGTCTCGTTTCTCAGCAGGACAGGCTTTGTCAAGGTCAAGGAATCAGGTCAGAGACATCGCATCCTGTTGTTATTTTTCCATTAACTTGAAGGATCACTGCAGCTTTGAAAACCACTGAGTCAGAGTGTAAATATTGGCACTGGTCTCCACTGGACCAACTGCAGGAACGGGAAGGTTTCCTAAAAGACACAGAGGCAATGGAGCCCTGTGGAAACAAGGAACCACCGCAATAATTTGGCAAAGTTGAGAGATCTGAGTATCTTTGAGGGCCAGAGGCTGACCCTGACGAAGCCTTTCTGGTGGATGGCTCTGACTAAGACCTCTCTTAGCCTGAAGACAGGGCTGGTGCTGGATCCCAAAGTGGAAATGGTGGGTGCAAGCCTAGGTTTTTGTTGTTGCTGTTTGTTTCTGGATTTATCTTCTTGCATTTTTGTAAATAATCAAGGAGAGTGTTTTGTTTTGTTTGTTTTTTCTTTTTAAAAAAGATTTACTAATTTTTGAATATAAGTGTTTTATTTGCATGTCTGCCTGCGGGCCAGAAGAGGGCATCAGATCCCATTATAGATGGTTGTGAGTGTTATGCCCAGATTGTGGGGACCTGCAAAAGGCCACCACAGAGACCAAATCCCATATGCAAAAGCAAAGAGTCTTTATTTTCAAGCTCGGGAGCTTGGTCTCTCTGTCTGACGTGGCAGTGAGAAGAGAGAGCCCCGAGCCCAGGCAGGGTGGAGTTTTTATCAGAGCAGAGGTTGGGGTTGAAAGGGTATACAGGGCTGGTGGCTGGCGCTGGTTTGGTCGGTGGCTGAAAGGTCACGGTCACGACAGAACCCAGTGGTACCTTTTAGAGCTTTATTAGGAGAAGGAGAGAGAGAGAAAGAGAGAGGAGAGAGAGGGAGAGAGAGAGAGGGAGGGAGGGAGGGAGGGAGGGGGAGGGAAGGAGAGCACATGGGGGTGCACGTATGGCTTTTAGGCTGGAATGCAGTCGCCCTCTGATGACGTAATAAGGCGCCAGACGAGACCCCCAGCTGCGCATATACAGAATCCTTACAGGGGTGAGGGATTCCCAGGGTTCAGGACTGGACTGGCTGACATTTGTCTAGGGATATAGGGAATGTTTGGAATGTCAGGTACTTCCCCTTAGATGCAGGCCCCACTAGGTGGGGTCAACTTATGGCTTTTCCTGGGTCCAGGTGTTGCCTGCCAGAAGCTGTGTCTGGGCTTGTCATGGCAACTGTGTGGTCAAGCTGTTTTGGGGCCCCCCACATGAGCCACTATGTGGTTGCTTGGAATTGAACTCAAGACCTCTGGAAGAGCAGCCAGTGCTCTTAACCACTGAACCATCTCTCCAAGATTCCATCCAGCTCTGGTTTGTTATTCATCAAATTATTTGATGAACACCTACCATGTCCCAGAGTCTGTGATAGGAACAGGAACTAGTAGGACAAAAGTTATTGAAATTTTCCCAGGAGCCTGCCTGTGATGATATTGTGCTCCCCAAAATATTGTGCACCCTAATAAACTTATCTGGGGTCAGGGAACAGAACAGCCACTAGATATAGAGGCCAGAAAATGGTGGCACACACGCCTTTAATCCTATCACTTGGGAGGCAGAGATCCATCCAGATCTTTGTGAGTTTAAAGTCACACCGGAAACAGCCAGGCATGGTGACTCACGCCTTTAATCCCAGGAAATGATGGCAGGAAGCAGAAAGGTATATAAGGTATGGGGATGAGGAACTAGGCCTGGTTAAGCTTTCAGGCTTTCGAGCAGCACAGTTCAGCTGAGATCCATTCTGGATGAGGACTCAGAAGCTTCCAGTCTGAGGAAACAGGATCAGCTGAGGAATTAGCAAGGTGAGGTGGCTGTGGCTTGTTCTGCTTCTCTGATCTTCCAGCAGTCACCCCGATAACTGGCCTTGGGTTTGTTTTTATTAATAAGACCTGTTAAAATTCATGCTACACCTGCCCTGAGAAGATTCCTCCCAGAGTCCTAGGGAAGGCGCTATGGCCAGTGTGGGGTATCTGAGGGAAAGGAATCTATGTACACCATGCTCTTCCTTCCATCCACTTTATTTCTCTAAGACAAATTTCTACAGAGCTTCAGTTCCATTCTGACACTCAGTTCCTCTTTGTCCCTTCTTTTCCTGTCCTCTGAGAGCCCTAGGAATAACTAAGCTCTTCTGCTATGGATCTCATCTTCGTCCTCTGTTCCCCCATCTCCCATGTTTCCTTCCTCTTCTACTTTTTTTTTTTTTTTCTCAAGACAGGGTTTCTCTGTGTAGCTTTGCGCCTTTCCTGGAACTCGCTTTGTAGCCCAGGCTGGCCTCGAACTCACAGATATCCGCCTGCCTCTGCTTCCCGAGTGCGCCACCACCACCCAGCCTCTTCTAATCTCTTGACCTGATTCAAATCTACCTACAATGTGCAAGAAATCTTTTTCTTGCTCCTTCCTCCTCAGCCAAGCCTCTCTAACCCTCACCAGGAGTCAGGAATTCTCCCCAGTCTTCACTACACCTGGTTATGCAAAACCCCTTTTGTTCTGAGTCAATAGCTCCCGGATGCGCTAGGCCAAAGAGAAAGAGATGGTCTGAGCTTCATTTGCACAAGAAACAAAGCTATGTATCTACGATCCACCTGCCTCCTAGGCACAGGAGACAGGCATTGTCTCTGTAGGGGTGCTACCTAGTACAGATCAGCAGTAGGTCCTGAGAGGCTCATACTGTTTGCTGTTATGGCCTAAGAGTTATGGGCACACAAGAAATTGATACATTAAAAGCTGAATAACATCAAATATTCCTTGATATTTGACTTCTCCTCTAGAAGGATTCCTTGATCTTTCTAGGTCTCACTTTATCATATACAGCTGAATCTCTATTTCATATTCTTGAGGCCTGCAGCGAAAAGTCACTAAGAAGAGGTTACCTTGAGGGAGCTCTGGGTTTGGGGGATAATTATAAGACAATGAATGACATTCATTGTGTGTCGTGGCCCTCTGTTGGAACTAATCTCCCTGAAACTCTGTAAGGTAGAAACTGTAATAGCCTTCCATTCAGAGATGAAGAAACTGAGGCACAGAGACCTTGAGTAGCTTGCTGAAGGACTCACTCATTTGTATCTGTAACCTCAAATCAGGGATAAGCAAACTCATTTGGTGGAGAGACTAGATGTGAATGCACAACGGCCCGACAATGTTGTGAGTGATAAAAGACAGTGGTTCAGCAGAAAGGGAGCTGAGACAAACCACCCTCCAGGAAAGCTTTAGTAATAGAGTTATTAGCGTCATATCATGGCAGCCATGATGGAGCCCTAAAGGGAGAGAGCCCTCAGCTACAGAAGGCAAATCTCCTGGCTTTTCTGGGTTTGGGGAGGTGGGGAGAACTTCACATGACATGACCTGGTCTAGGTTCCACAGGTCACTGGAAAGCAGTAGAGCTACTGTTGGATCTGGGTATTATGGGGTGTGGGGAGAACTAGACATGCCTCCAGCTGTGAGAGGGACAGGGAACGACTACAAGGCTTTAACAAGTGTTATTTGTCCACTCACTGTGTGACGAGGAGAATCACACAGTGTGATGCTGCAGAAGGGAGAGGGAAAAGCACCTAAAGAGTCTATAACCTACAGACAATGCGTTCTCTGGGCAGGGCATGGTGGCACACACCCCTAACTCAGACACTTAGGGGTGGAGACATAGGGCACAGGAGGTCCAAGTTATCCTTGACTATGAATGGAGTTTGTGGCCTACTTGGGATACAAGAGACCTAGTCTAAGAAACAAACAGCAAAACCCAAAGCAAGCAAGCAAACAAACAAACGAAAGCAGAATTCTGACCAGGAAATGGACCAGCCCAGGACACAGGGGTGCTCTTTGTGACATTAAGACATTGAGAAATCAGTCTGCTACCCCTGTCAAATCCAGAAAAGCCAACAACAGCTCCTTGTGAAATTGGCCCAGAGCAATCAAGACTTGGTTAGAAACTGGCAGCTTCCATATTTCTTTGTTTAAGTGTAAGTGTGTGCGTGCATGTGTGGAAACCAACGTTGACCCTGAGCATCTTCTTTTATCTCCTAATTGAAGGGACGCAAACCCATTAGAGCGTGTGACTCCAGCAGGCCTTTCCCCCCCCCCCCCCATTCCCTCTGCCTTGCTAAAAACCATGGGATTACATTTCTAAAGCTGCCACCAAGGTCTAGTCCCTCATTTGGTTACTTTCTCCTCCTGAGGCTGACCACCAAGTCCAGCTATCAGAAGCCCCCTTTGGCTCACCCAATTAACATGCTCAATTAAAATTAAACAGCTCAATCCTAACATGGGTTTCCCCTTTACCTTCATAAACTGCCGTTTGCCTATGTGCCACATCTGTCTCCTCCCTATCCAGAGGCGGTCCTTTGTCCCTCAGGGGAAAATATCCCTGCCCCTTCTCCCTTGTCCCCCATCTCCCTTACCACCACGCCCTAGCCCATTCTAACACAGACCTCCTCTTTATTTTTCTTAAGAATGGCACCTGCAAGGTCATTTCCTGCTGTTTTTCTGCAGCGGCCACTTTACCTTTTCTTCCCCACTTAATAAAGGATCTGTCTGTGAAGACAGGTGTTTGGGTGTGGTTTGTGCCTAGTCGGAGTCTGGAAGGGAGCCCCTACTGTGCGGGAGTTCCCTTCATGAATGGTTTTGAGACTGTGTCCCTGGGACCTAGAACTTGCCTAGTGGGAGGGGAGGAATCTGCTGCTTCCTGCTTGTCAAGTGGGTCAAGTTTGCTCATGGGAGCTGGAGAGCCAAACGTGAGCTCTCCTGTGGTGATATTTTATTTGTATGTTAATAAATAAAGTTTGCCTGGAGATCAGAGGTCATAGTCAGCCATAAACAGAAGTCAGGCGATGGTAGCCCATGCCCTTAATCTGATCTCTGTGTGTTCAAGGACACTGTCAAGTGTGGTGACACATGCCTTTAATCCCAGTACCAACCGTAGAGACCTGGAGGTCTGTACAGACAGGCAGTGATGAGGAAGTGATGTGGCTGGACTTAGAGCCAATCAGAAGGCAGAACAGGAAGGCAATAAAGGTGCAGGTTAGACAGGAAGAGGCTGTCTTGGGAAGCTATGGCGAGGTGATGAGCTAAGGTTAGTTGGCGGCTATCACTCTGATCTCTACAGCTTGCACCCCTGTAATTGGCTCTGTGTTTCTCATTTAATAAGACTGTTTAGAAATTCGTCTACACTCTCCTGTTTTCTCAGTTGGTATTTGACCAAGTAAGCCGGCTCCCAAGCCCATGTCCCTAGTTTCTGTTGCTGTTTCCAACTCAGGACCAAGCAGAAAAAGCTCAGTGTGCTTCTCTAACTCAGGATGCTCTGATTCTAGTGGGACCCCAAGCCAACAGCCTCTGCAGGGCCCATCTAGGCCCCTCCTTTTGCATTACAAACACTTTCCCACTTCTGGCCTACCTTTGAGTCGCTACCAAACAAAACTGAAAAGTCGAGACCCCCTTGCGTAGCAAGCTCTGCACAAACAGCCTGTGCTTGTTCTTAGCAGCTGATCTTTGTCTTTTTCTAGTGCAAAGGACTCTCTTAGTTTCTTTTTTCTATTGCTACCATAAAACACCGACAAAAGCAACTTGGGGAGAAAGGGTTTATTCTGGCTCACAGTTCAAGGGTGAAGTCCATCATGGCCGGCAAGTCAGTGCAGCAGGAACTTGAAGCAACTGGAATCCACAGCCAGGAGAAAGAGAACAAGAGATGTATGTTCCTGCTCAGCCTCTTTCTCTACCCACATAGTCCAGGATCCCTGGTAGGGACTTGTGCCACCCATAGTGGGCAGGCCTTCTCAACTCAATTAATTCAATCAAAATACTCTAATGGGCGTGTGCAAAGGCTAATCTCCCAGGACATTCCAGATTCTGTCCAGTTGATGACTAACAGACCATCATAAGGACTGACTAAAAGCATGGTTAGCTTTTTAGATGCTACAGTAGCCATACCGACTACTCAACTCTGCCATTTTTTAAAATTTCTTTTTATCAGCTCAGTTTCTTCACTCTTACACACTCCAGGACTCTCTGCCGAGAATCTGAGGGAATGGAGCCCCCCTCACTGGGCAGGTCTTTGATTAACAGAATCAAGATACCTGATCTAGACAATCCCTCTTGGAGAGTCCTAATGTGATAAATTCACAGGAGTCCTGTTAAGTAATGTTAGAATTCCTAGCAACTCCCCCAGCTACATGACCATGCATGCACTGTCCAGTAGCCAGACAAGATGCTTAGTCATCTTAGGACCTTACGTCCTGTGTAATCTGTGTGCTGGGTGATCACATAATCTATGCACATGCATGGTGTAGCTACATAAGCCCATATGTGCATGTGTGGGTGGTGGTGGGGACCTATAAAAGTGAGTTCCACCTATTCCTTCTCTTTCTTCTTGCACAGGCCTATGCACATCTTTTCTATTACCTTCCCTTGATAAACTCTTATAGTGGGTTTTGTTGTGCCCCGTGGCTTCTCTGGCACGGTAAACAACACTGCTTAATAAATAACAAGGAGTATTAGGGAAATTTATTAGGGTAAATTGAGGAAATACAGAACCGAGTAGACAGCTGAAGTTGTCTTCTGATCTGACTAGGAGCAAATCCACCTGGCAGTTTGATCACACCAGGAAGCAGGCGGCAGGGGGAGGGGCATGTGACCCTTCTCCTTCTCCTTTTAAGTGGTCACATTCAATGGCAAGAAGCAATACCTCCTTCAGGCCCTATAGCTCAAGGTCATGGGCAGAGCAAATACCACTACA
Organism: Peromyscus maniculatus bairdii; assembly: GCF_049852395.1. Classification (NCBI taxonomy): domain Eukaryota; kingdom Metazoa; phylum Chordata; class Mammalia; order Rodentia; family Cricetidae; genus Peromyscus; species Peromyscus maniculatus. Next base: position 56,731,666 of record NC_134873.1, on the reverse strand, counting down.
GAGTCCTTTTCCAGATTATTCTAGATTGTGTCAAATTGACAATTAAAGCTGATCATCACAAACACCTACCCCCTCATGCCTTCCTTGCCCTTCCCCCTCACCTAACGTAAACCCTTAAAAAAGATAAATCATCCTATAAAAGCTGAGCTTTCTAGAAAATGGAGTTTATTCTTCTGAGCCACAGAGAGCTTTAAAAGTTTGCACAGGAATCTTCTTCAAGTACACTGCTCTTGTCTTGATTAGAGAATTGAACTCTCGGTTTATCCTTGTGCCAGGAATACAGGCATCCGTGGTGGGGCTGTGTGGAGGCTCTGGATAAACTCATAAAGTAAGATGGCCTGTAGCTTGGCAAAGGAGCTGGAATTCCTGGGTTCTTGTTCTTTCTACTGAAACAGATGTCACTGTGGCAACATTTGGTCTGTCACTTGTTACTCCATGATGCCGAGGAAAGCTTCCGCTGCAAATGACCTCTCCCCTCATCTTCTTCCCTTTTCCCACCGGGAAGTTCAAATTGCAAAGGTCAGAGCTTTCAAACTGGAAGTTCAAAGCATGGTGCAAACTGCAAAGAAGATGTTCGGAGTGAAGACATCTTCCAAGGACTTCGCAGGATCTGAAGCCTGAATGGTTCGGTTGTTTTGAGCAGGTGGGATGCAGGGAAAATGGTAAGAACGGAAGGTTTTGAGAGTAACTGAGATGACCTCAGGGTCTAAGCAAGGGCGGGGGAAGGAATAGAACCCAGAGAACTGGAGATGGGAAAATGGAAGGCTGGAGACGGAAGATGTACTAGCCTGCATTTGGAGCTGGGGTTCAGATCTGCTGCTTTTAGCTCACAGATAAAGCTCCTAAGATTTCAGTTTCAGTGAACTCCACACATTTGCTGAAAGCCTATTGTATAGGCTTCCAAGCTGTCTTGTAAAGGGAAGTCTGTGTGGGCTGTTTACATCTAATAGAAGATAAATCTGCCTGGTTCTGTATTCACACAGCTCTTTATCCACCTCCTTCAGCATGTAATCACACCGCATTGTTAAGGAGGACCTAAGTACTGTCCACAACTACAGTTTCCATGTTCTCTTTAGCCAGCATGTCCACATCTCTGTTGTGGGCTGTTGTTGTGATAGAATAGCCCCCCACCCCCAGAAAGCAAACAAGGTTTTGTTTTGTTTTGTTTTGTTTTGTTTTGTTTTTTTGTCTTATGGTTCCAGAGGGGATACAGTCCATCATGAAGGGGAAGGCAGTCAGGAAACAGGGAGAACAGGGATTGGGGTCATGCTCTAAAACCTCAAGGCCTACAGGCTGGAGAGATGGCTCAGAGGTTAAGAGCACTGGCTGTTCTTCTGGGGGACCTAGGTTCAATTCCCAGCACTCACATGTCAGCTCACAAGTTGATGTGGACCACATGGCGGCCATTGCTGCTAGACAAAGTTCTGACATTTTGACATTGCAGACCACACTTCTCCAACATCTTTTTACTTTCATTTTTAAATATTCTCCGTATTAATGTCTTTCCCTTTGGGAAATCTTGTGTGGGCTTTGGTAAGGGATGAAAACGTGTATGATGGTTGTTAGGATTCTGCCGCCACTCCAGCTACATGACCGCACTCGCAGAGTTCAGGAGTTAAGCAAGGGGTCTTGCGTCTTACGTCATCTGTATGCTGCATGATTGGGCAAATGCGTGCAGTGCAGTCACGCAATCAGTGCATGCGTGGCGAAGCTTCGTAAGCCTACCTGCGCATGTGCAGGGGAATCCCAAAAAGCTGGACACAGACTCCTCCTCTCTCCTCTCTTTTCTTTCCTCCTCAACCCCCCACCTCCCTCCCTCCCTCTCTCTTTCTGCTCTCTGCACGTGCTTCTTCCCCAGGCCTGGTTCTTTTGTCCCGCCCCCTTCCTCCTAATAAAGCTCTGATACTGGGTTTTGTCGAGCCTCATGACCTTTTCGAACAGCCACAGTCGCCGCTTATCTTTTTTTTTTTTTAAACAACAATGGTGGCTTCTCTAACAAAATAATTCTTTGGAAAAAAAAATCCTCCCCACCACGGAACCAGGAATTCCACGGTGCCCTCCTAATTACACCAAGAACTGGAAAGTTAGAGATATTTACTAGACACACCTGATCCCAAGGATGATATGCCTACAATTGAGAGCCAGAGCCTGAGGCCAGTAAGGGCAAGAATTCAGTTAATAAATATAGAAAAATCAGAATGGTAGCGTATAATGGGAAAACAGTAAGGTATCAGGACCTTCCCTTTTAGGAGCATTATGAGGGGACAGGCCCACATAGTAAGACTAAGAAATTAAGTGTCTGCTCCCTTGAAGTCCTTTTCCCAAGGTCAGGCATTTGGATAAGGGTCTCCATTCCCTTGGGAGCTTGAGGAAAGTTCCTGCTTGATAAAGGAGTCATTCTTATCTCTTCTTATCCCTAGCAAGAGGAACTTGAGGCCCTTCATTAACATATGACTTGTGCCTATTGTCAAGGTCAAGGCTAGCTTCCTCAACCTCTGATCTCAAGCCACATTTCCAGCTCACACGCCCCTTGTCTCCCATTTAATCCTATGTGCAACTGTACAGTATAAAAGGTGTCATCTTTTCTCAAGTAAAGGTTGTTGGCAGCCATCCTGATTCACTCTCAGATCGCGTCTGTCTCCTTCTCCTCCCCCGCCAACTCCACACATTCTCTTTGGGCCCTGAATATTAGAATTCCTAGCCACTCCCCCAGCTACATGACCGCACGTGTGCTGGCAAGATGCTTAGTCATCCCAGGGCCTTACGGCATAATCCACGTACTGCGTGATCACATAATTTGCACGCAGTGTGAACACGTAATCTATGCACATGTGCATGTGTGTGGGGGAATCTATAAAAGTGGGTTCCACATATCCCTCCCTCTCTTCCTTCATGATCTTTCCCTAGGCCTAAGCACCCTCTTCTGTTCCCTTCCCTTAATAAACTCTTACACTGGGTTCTGTGGTGCCTCGTGGCTTTTCTTGCATGGTAAACAGCGCCGCTTAATGAATAACATTGTGCCACTTAATAAATACACTGAACCCACCCACACACTGACACAGGTCTCTGGCAACAAGTGTCTGTAATTTCAGTCTCAAGGAGTCTAATAACCTCTTCCGGTTTCTGTGGGCACTGTACATACATGGTGCATAGACATACATGCAGGCAAAATACTCATATATGTAAAGTAAAATTTAAAGGAATCTTTAAAAATAAAACAAAACCCCTCAAGGTTCCATTGACATTCTTCCTCCAGCAAGGCCTCATCTAACAACACAGTTGTCACCTATAAGGTGTGTGTGTGTGTGTGTGTGTGTGTGTGTGAGTGTGTACATATATATACATACATAATACATACATATATATCTGTGTGTGTCCTATGTATGCATACCTACAACACATTTTAATTTATAAATTAGCCACAGGTTCACCTAACCATAGATCTTACGTTGTTTTTTTTTTTTTTTGTTTTTTTTTTTAGGAAGTACCCTTGAATGCATTGGCACAGGAGATCACTTCCTAAATATAACACCAGCAGCACAGACCCTGAGCACAACAATTAATAAATGGGACCTCTTGAAACTGAGAAGCTTTTGTAGGGCAAAAAACATGGTCAATAAGACAAAAAGACAGCCTACAGAATGGGAAAAGACCTTCACCAACCCTACTTCTGACAGAGGATTGATCTCCACAGTATATAAAGAACTCAAGAAACTAGACATCACAATACTAAACAATCCAATTAAAATGGGCTAAAGAGCTAAACAGAGAATTCACAAAAGAAGAATCACAAATGGCTGAAAGACATTTAAAGAAATGCTCAACATCTTTAATCATCAGAGAAATGCAAATCAAAACGACCCTGAGATACCACCTTACACCTGTCAGAATGGCTATGATCAAAACCACTAATGACAGTCAATGTTGGAGAGGATGTGGAGCAAAGGGAACACTCCTCCACTGTTGGTGGGAGTGCAAACTTGTACAACCACTGTGGAAATCAGTATGGCAATTTTTCAGAAAATTGGGAATTGATCTACCTCAAGACCCAGCCATCCCACTCTTGGGCATATACCCAAGGAATGCTCAATCATACCACAAAGATACATGCTCAGCTATGTTCATAGCAGCACTATTTGTAATAGCTAGAACCTGGAAACAACCTAGATGCCCTTCAACTGAAGAATGGATAAAGAAAATGTGCTATATATACACAATGGAGTACTACTCAGCAGAGAAAAACAATGACAGCACGAAATTTGCAGGCAAATGGATGGACTAGAAAATATCATCCTGAGTGAGGTAACCCAAACCCAGAAAGACTAACATGGTATGTACTCACTCATAAGTGGATTCTAGATATAAAGCAAAGAACAATCAGACTGCAGCCCACAGAACCATGGAGGCTATAGCAGGGGGGACCCTAGGATGACTGTGGCTTATAATAAGTTTTGGTTTTACTCAATTACTGGGCAAGCCTCAATGAAACATTTCATTATTAGGATAAGAATTTGTACTATATCAAGCTGATAATAGAAAAATAAATAAAAAAGATTTATTTTTTTATTATGTATACCATGTTCTGCCTGCATATATGTCTATAGGCCAGAAGAGGGCACCAGGTCTCGTTATAGATGGTTGTGAGCCACCATGTGGTTGCTGGGGATTGAACTCAGGACCCCTGGAAGAGCAGTCACTGCTCTTAATCTCTGATCCATCTCTTCAGTCCCACATCTTATGTGCTTTTCCTTCCCATATCAAGTTGAGAACTTAAACGTCCTCACTCCAAGAAAGCACTTTGCCACTTCCCTTGATCATAACCATCATTCTTCTTGTAATTTGAGATGATCAGTAAGTAAAATATCTGGATAGCCATCTGATCCCTTGAGAGTGTAAGTAATTGTCTTTGTTAGGGTTTCTATTGCTGTAAAGAGACACCGTGATCACAGCAACTTTTTTTTTTTTTTTTTGTTTTTGTTTTTGTTTTAGTTTTTTCGAGACAGGGTTTCTCTGTGTAGCTTTGCGCCTTTCCTGGGACTCACTTGGTAGCCCAGGCTGGCCTTGAACTCACAGAGATCCACCTGGCTCTGCCTCCCGAGTGCTGGGATTAAAGGTGTGTGCCACCACCACCTGGCGACCACAGCAACTTTTACAAGGAAAACATTTAATTGAGAGGGCTCACTTACAGTCCATTATCATCATGGTGGGGAGCCTGACAGCGTGGAGGCAGGCCTTTGCTGGGGGAACAGTTGAGAGTCCTATGTTTTGCAGGCAACAGGAAGTCGACTGACGGTTACACCAGTTACACCGAGGGAAGCTTGAGCAAAAGAGACCTCAAATAGAGACCACAGTGACACACTTCCTCCAACAAGACCACACTTCCTAATAGTGCCGCTCCCCGTGGGGGCCATTTTCTTTCAAACCACCACAGTAATCAACAGTAGATAGGCTTCACCATAGACAGAGGGATGACAGGTGACTGGTATCCTGAACGATGTGGAACAGGACAGAAGGAGACTCACTACCATCTCAGGCAAATGTGCAATTTAAAGTTTATAACTTGAGCTGGTCCTGGTGGTGTGACCCTGAACTTCCAGCTGCTATGAAGGGTAAGTAGGAGGATTGCTAAGCCGGGGAGTTTGAGGTTAGCTTCAGTAATATAATGAGGCCCTGTCTCAAAAACACAAAACATGCTAGGCATGGTGGTACACGCCCATGATCCCAGCATCAGAAGACTGAGACAGGAAGACGACTGTGATTTTTTTAAATCCATCCTAGGCTACAGAGTGAGAACCTGTGTCGAGAAAGAGAGAGAGAGAGAGAGAAAGAGAGAGAGAGAGAGAGACAGAGAAGGAGGAGGAGGAGGAGGAGGAGGAGGAGGAAGAGGAGGAGGAGGAGGAAGAAGAAGAAGAGAGAAAGCTATTCTAGCAAGCAGAGTACTCACGAAGCATATACAAAGAAAAAGACCATGAAACATATAATTTACTTATTTCTGGGCTTTTTCGTTTTTTATTTTCAGACCATGATGGACAACAGGTAACTGGAACCATGCTATTGTACACACTCAGGAACGGGAAGCCCTCACAATGGTGGGGGAAGGTTTACTTTATACACTATACCCCCCCTACTTTTTCTTTATTTTTGTCATCTTGAGACAGGTGTCCCATAGCTCCAGCTGGCCTCTAACTCACTGTGCAGCTGACACTGGCCTTCAGCATCTATCCATCTGCCTCTGCGCCCTACCACATGTCTGGTTTATTAATGTCATTTGATAGACAAAAGTTTCCAAGTTTTAGGAAGTCAACATTTACCAACTTCTTTTACAGTTATTGCTTTCTTTAAAAAAAAAAAAAAAAAAAAAAAAGGCCGGGCGGTGGTGGTGCACGCCTTTAATCCTAGCACTCAAGAGGCAGAGCCAGGCGGATCTCTGTGAGTTCGAGGCCAGCCTGGGCTACCAAGTGAGCTCCAGGAAAGGCACAAAGCTACACAGAGAAACCCTGTCTCGAAAAAAAAAAAAAAAAAAAAGATTTATTTTATTGTTAAGTGGTGGTGGTGGGGGGTGGTGGGGAGATGACTTAACAATTAACACTGGCTGTTCTTCCAGAAGACCCTAGTTCAATTCCCAGCACCCACATAACATCTCACAGTTGTCTGTAATTCCAGTTCCAGGTACCCGGCACCCGAATGCCGGCAAAATACCAATGTACATAAATTAAAATAAAATAAAAGTGTGTGTGTGTGTGTGTGTGTGTGTGTGTGTGTGCGCGCGTGCGCGCGCGCGCGCACAGGTGTCCATGAAGGCCAGAGGCATCGGAGGCCCTGCAGGTTGCCAGCTGCCTTCTGTGAGGGCTGGAAACGGTCTCCAGCCCCAGCGGCTGTGGTCTGAACCCTGTCTCAGAAGTATTTGCCTAGTTTGAGACCATGGAAGATTTCCTCCTAGAAAGTAGGTCGCACTCGTTTTCTCTTTAGGCCTGTTTAGGCTCCTGAACTGAGTTGATTTTTGTGTGTGGTGATGACTCAGCCCCCACCCTCACCCCCATTTATCCTGTAATCTTGTGGGGAAGCTTCCTGTCCCTCTCCAGTTGAGAGGCCTCATCCCACTTGGACCTTTCTTCACGATATCCGTTTCTCTGCTGAGATTCCTCCTTTGTTTATTCATTGCGTTTGCATCTTCTTTTACACCCCTGACCTGATTATTCCGGCCATTCTAAAGTCTGCTGTGTTGGTTATTGATTTATTGCATCTTAGTGCTAAATCAGCATTCCGTGCTCATCCCTGTGACACTGAACTAGATCCTCCAAGCTGGTTTCTCCTGCAGTGACCACAGTGTTAATCCTTGGTAGCAGTGGAGGATAGAGGGACTTTGAAGGAATACTGGGTTTTCTCCTGGATTTAACGTTTCCATTTTTGTCTTATTGCTGACTCCCAACATGATGTCCAAAGTTCCTTGGCAAGTTGTGAGCCTGGTTTCAGCGGGTGACTCCATCACTGTAAACCCTTTCGATGTGAACGGCCTGTGTCTTGAGGCTCAGGCTGCCATTTTAGTGCCTGGTCTCCTGGTGTCCCATGTTTAATGAAGGGACCAAGGCCAGTTGTCTTTTCCTCGGGGCTTGTTTGCTAAGACCTCTGCCCCATGTTACCCCGCCATCCTATGTTGACTCAACCAGACCCGCAGGAAGTACATGCAGTCTGGTAGCCAATCAGGGTCCTACCTGGCCACAAGCAGGAACTGTTCTGGATATTTTGTGACCCCTGACACAGCAGACAGACCCTTGACACAGCAACCACAGTTGCTAACCAAATGTCACAAGCTAATCATAAAATGATTGCTGTACCAATAAGGGTCTATACCCAATCACTTCAAAGTACACTTAACCCCATCTGGATTTCCCCTAAGGAGGGTTAAAAGGGGCTGCCTTACCCTCTCCGGGGGTCAAAGCCATTTTGGGTGGGCCCCAACATGCTGGTTTTTTTTTTTTTTATTTATTTTTATTTATTTTTTTTTTAGAATAAAGCTACTTTCCTTAATTGCATATTGGGTGTCTTCTGGTCATTTGGAGTGATCTAAGGACCCTACATTTAAGACAGAGTATTTTTGTTTGTTTTTGTTTTTTGAGACAGGATTTCTTTGTGTAGCCTGGCTTTCCTGGAACTAGTTCTGTAGATCAGGCTAGCCTACAACTACAGAGATTCTTCTGCCAATGCCTCCCAAGTGCTGGGATTAAAGGCGTGTGAAAGACAATATTTACAGGAAGGTGAATCAACAGGATGCTTCAAGGGGAGGTGAAACATTCCATCCTACCAGGAAGCTCCTTAAACTCAGCAAGTAACGACTCAAAATAGCTTCAGGAAGTTCCCGAAACTGACCTGATTCACTAGGCCCCTCCCTTCCCAAGTGCATATAAGCAGAAAGGGTCACTGAAAGACATTCTCAGATAAACTCAACTACCTAGAAGAGGCTCAGACCAGACCATCTTAGAAGAAGTAGAGACCAGTCCACCTGCCTGGACTACCTCTGTCATCCCAAGGTGCCTACATATGGGATGTTCCAGGTTTCCAGCTTTTGCGAACAGTCACCCATGAGGGGTGGGCTCGGGTTATACGCCCATCTTTTGAGTCATTTTTGCTCTTGCAAGCAACTCCGTGGTTAAGAGCACTGGCTACTCTTCCAGAGGATCCAGGTTCAATTTACAGCACCCACATGGCAACTTATAAATGTCTGTAACTCTAGCCCCCGGGGATTCAATGCCTTCTGATGTGCAGGCATACATGCAGATGAAACATTCATAGTCATAAAATAAATAATTAAAAAGAAAGTCGAGGGAAGCCAACTGGAGGTGTGGATCAGTGGAAGAGCACTGGGCTCAGTTCTCGGCACCGTGACAGCCAACTAAACAGTAAAGCCCCCACCCTACTATTTGTCTCCAGGGCTATTGTAAGGGTCCCAGCGGGAACTGACATTTAGACGCCAGAGTTTTGATCATACTCTGACCCAACACCTTGAGCTCTTAAATACCTGGTTCCCAGCCCGGCGTGTCCTTGGGGCTTTTGACAACACTCTCATTTGGTGGGGTTGGCTACCTATTCCAACTTCCCTCCGACTCTCCAGTTCTCACTGCCTGTCCCACTGTTTAAACAACAGAAAAAGAAAATGGCAAAACTTCCGCACATTAAGCTCTAGACCAGCACCTTCCCTTTGTTGTTGTTGTTGTTAGAGACAAGGTCATAGATGGCCATCTAAACCAGGCTGCCCTCCGACTTCTTTTCTTCTGAGATAGGGTCTCACTATATAAACCAGCCTGGCCTTGAACTCATAGAGACCACCCTGCCTCAAACGATGGGATTAAAGTTGTGGCTTTGGCCTTGATTTCCCCCCCCTCCCCCGCAGGTAAGGATGACCTTATACCCCTACTCCACCTCCCGAGGTGGAGATTTCGAGGTGCACCACCCCACTCATCTAACCCTTTATGGTTTTCCTCGAGCCCCGACCTCACCTTCCTCTGGCTCACCTGACAGATTAGCTCCCCCCTCCCCCGGAGGCAGTTCACCTCCCACCTTGCACCTTTTGGCTCCTCCGGGTCCTCATGGAAGCCAGACCTAGTAAGAGCCCTCCTGTAACCCCAAGCCGGGCCATCCTTTAGCCCCCCAGAGGGAGCCGTTTCTCAGAGCGCTCTGGGCTGGCTCGTCCTCCTGGGAGCGAGCTGTGTCCCGCTCTCCAGCACGGCTTCCCAAGTGGAGGAGGTGGCTCTTTTTCCTGATCCCAGGCTCTGGCGCAGTTGCCGCCTAGGGAGGCATTCGCGGAAGCTTTCCAGGACTTTCTCAGCATGAATATTTGATGTTTCTGCAGCGAATGAGACCGTTTAGCAAGAACGGGGCCAGCTCTGCCACCCTGCTGCACACTGGCGCCGAGCAGGGGCGTGGAGGGGTGGCAGAGCTGGGACTCTGCCCTTCCTGCCCTAAGGAGAAGCTCAGGTGGGCGTCTGTCACCAGGCCAGCGGTACTCCTGCTTGCTGGCACACCTTTGGGGTACTCCAGAATGCACCTCACAATTCTGCTTTGTCATGGAGTCCCCCGCACCTACGTCTGTCCCAGTCCCTGCAGACCAGGGCTTTGTGCCTGATGCCCTCTTCCTGGTCTCTGCTCAGGGAAGAGAAATTAAGACCCAGGGACGAAGGAACTGTCTAAGGTCCCTGAGTGGCAGGTGGGGACACTCACTTAGGATCCTGACCACTACTGGGGGGTCATGTCCACTCTGCTGACCTCAGCCAAACAGTTTTACGGTCTGCCTCTGCTACCTGTACCACCTCCCAACATCCCAAGCCAGGACGATGAGAATGATTAAAGTTTTATTAAATTTCCTGTACATGAGAACCTGTTTACATGAATTTTATAATGCAACAGGCCTGTGAAACATATTCCTTATTTTACACATGAGAAATCGGAGGCCCAGAGAGGTTAGGGAATCTGCCTGAAAGTTATGAGGTAACTTACAGAGCTGAGCGTCTAACCTGTGCTGTGTCGCTGGCATGGTGGTGCATACTTGTAATCCCAGCGCTTGAGGAGCAGGGGCAGGGGATCAGCAATTCAAGATCGTCGTTATCTATATAGCACACGAGTCTGAGGCCAGCAGGGCTGTATGAGAGCTTGTCTCTAAACCAAACCAAACCAAACCAACAAACAAGCCTAGGCTATCTGCCTCCAATGACAGTATTTGTACTTTGTACACCATTCTGTCACTCAAAATAACAAGCTATGCAAGTTCGTGCTCCTCGAGTTTACAGATGACACTTCACCACGGTTGTACGGAGAGAAAAACGCTGATGGACGCCATTTCCCAGATGAGCGAGCCGGTGACAGCCACTTAGCTCCTGAGCAGGGTCAGGCCCAGGCCCGGCTCTGTCCACTAGAAGGCAATCAGAGCTGGCTTTCTGCGGCGTGCAGATGTTCCCAGTATTTAGGGGCCCACAGGCAAATCACAGATGATGACTGTGAGGGGTGTGGGTTGGAGTGAGGGGTGTGGGTGGGAGGCCCTCAAACACGATTTTAGCACCTTCACTACACCATGAAAAGGGAAGGAAGACACAGGAAATAGCAGAGGAAACAGGAAGCAAGCCAGCTAGAAGCCTAAGTGGTACATGGGAGCCAAGGCTCCTCTATCCTCTCCTGCCACTGAATTTCCGGCTTGAACAGCACCAGGGGCATCATTTGGGCCCCCATCAAGCTGTGCCTCGCTTTGGTATATTTGCTCAAGCTGTTCCCACAGCCTGGAGAGACTCCTCACTCCCACATCCTTTCAGCTAGCTGCCACTCATCCACCCCCGGAATGCTGTTTGGGGGGACCCTCCCGGGAGGGTCTCCAGGAAAACTGTCATTAAGCCCAGACTCATGACCAGTCCTGCTCTCTGGATGAACAGGAGTGGTCGACCTAGCTTAGGCCACCTGTGGGAGGCCTGGCCTTTCCCTCAGGACAGACTTTGATGCATTTATCATCTTTAGTATAGATCTTGAATGTCCCCCAAAGGCCCATGTATGTGTCAGAGGCTTGGTCCTCAGGAGGTGCTATCAAGAGGTGGTGGGGTCTCTAGCAGGGGGTCCAGGAGAGATTCAGGTCATTGAGGGAAGGACTCTGGGATCCCAACCCTCTCTTTCCTCCTCACGAGTTTTGCTTGGTCACACATCCCACCATAATGCATGGCTTCAACACAGGTCCCAAAACAATGGGGTCAATCAATTATGAGCCGGAATCTCCAAAATATGAGTCAAATGAACCACATATGTTAATTCTCTCAGGTATGTTGTTATAGCGACGGGCCGCTAATGAATACGGTCTTTGTATCTTTGGGCTTTGAACATACTGGGTACTGCATGTGAGCTAGCGGAGGGAATGGTGACGCCCAGAGAGGGGACGTGGCTGCATCCTGATGGCGGGATGTCCTTTCGCTGTTGAAGGGCCATGAGGCTAAGTTACGACCCCAGGTCAGGGTGAAAGAGTCAGGCCTGGTCTTCCTGCTGGTCTGCTCCTCTAAATGAAGGTTCGAGGGCACCTAATTAGAGCAAGAATTTTACAAGCCCTGGTTTTGTTTTGTTTGTTTTTAGTTTTAGTCTTGAGTCCACACACACACACACACACACACACACACACACACACACACACCCCTCAGGAAGAATGAATGGACGCGCAGATCAGTGCAGCTCCACACAGGCTTGTTTCTGAGGCCTGGAGAGATGTCAGGGTGAGGGTGAAAGCATTTGATGATCTTGGCCATGCCTTGGACCTCCTGTTTGTCCAGCCTCCACATCCAAGAACAGGGATTCTAGGCACGTGCCATCATGCCTAAGCTGGAAATTATGTTTAATAATACATTTAACTCAATATGCCTAAAATTTCCCTCAGCGTCTGATACAGAAATTACTGAAAAGCCGTTTTACATTCCCTCCCACAGTCAGTCTCTGACATATGATGTGTTTTACGCTCGGAGTGCATCGCATCCCAACCTGGACCAGGCACATTCCATGTACTCAAGCACCACATGTAGAAATCCATTTTAGACGACATAGTGTATGAGAAAAAAATGCCTCCGTTCTTTGTGAGTTCTAGTGCCTCCTTGCATTAGCGAATGTGCCTCGTGTCTGCACGCAGGATGTCCAGAGAAAGGAGCAAATTCATGAGGAATGGCTTAGAATTTAGGCTTAAGTTCCATGGTCTGCCAATGACCTGTTATGGGGTCATCAGGAAGGGAGCTCAGGAAGCCAGGCAATGTTCAGATTGGGCTTAGTGCCTTCGCATTGGTGAGTTTCTTGTGTTGTGGTATTACAGTTACCTCCCCTGTTCCCGGGCAGAATACCTGACTAAAGAACTTAAGGGAAGGGATGTTTATTCAGGTCCCGGTTCAGGGCAAACCGTCCACCATCCTGGGTAAAGCGTGGCAGCGGAAGCAGCTCCGTTCACGGAGCTCGCCGCTGAGCGCTTTACAATGTGCTGAGCCAGAGCAGAGAAAGGACCAGAAGCAGGGCAGGACTGGACCTTCAAGGCCTGCCCCTAACATCCTTCATTCATCAACCGGTCCTACATCCCGGTGGGTCCACAGTCTTCCAGCACACGAACGGGTGGGGCACATTTCAGCATCAAGCTGCAACATGCCGTCAGCTTTCTTGTCACAGAGGAGCTATCCCTACGACAGACGCCATTCATCTATTGCTTATTTATTCATTTATTCATATACAGGGCCTTACTATGTAACTATGGCTGTCCTGGAATTCACTCTGTAGACCAGGCTGGCCTCAAACTCACAGAGATCCTCTTGCCTCTGGCTCCTGAGTGCTGTGATTAAAGGCATGCGCCACCACGCCAGGCTAGATTTCCTTTGTAGATGTACCTTCCCTGTTTCCAGAGCTTTGTCCATCCTGCCGTTTCTCATAATTATCAACTTAAAACAATCTTTCTGCCAAAAGGTATATCTTGGGGTGGGAATTCTGTTCTCCTATAATCATATTTGGGGAAGCACATTTCGTTGTTTTGCTTTTTTGAAACAGGTTTTTTCTGTGTAGCCCTGGCTGTCCTGGAACAAACTCTAGACCAGGCTGGTCTCAAACTCAAAGATCCACCTCCCTCTGCCTCCGTAGTGCTGGGATCAAAGGCATGTGCCACCATGCCCAGCAGGGAAGCATGTTTTTGGTTTAGGAATAAATACTGTAATAGGAATACTGACAGGACTCACTCAGGCCAGTGTCACTGATCTGATAGGGTATCTCAAACCTCTCCACCAGCCACTATTACGAATACGAGCATAATTTTATTATTATTATTATTAATTATTGTTATTATTATTTTGAGACAGGGTTTCACTCTGTAGACCAGGCTGGCTTCGAACTCACAGAGACCCACCTGCTTCTGCTTCCAGAGTGCTGGGATTCCAGGTGTGCGCTACCATGCCTGTCAGTTTTCATTTAAATGCCCAGTGTGACCAGCCACTATTCCTTCCCCATTATGATGGATTGTATCCCGTCAAAGTGCAAGCCAGAATAAAGCGGTCCTCTCTTAGTTACTGCTTGTCTGGCATTTTGTCCCGGCAAGGAGAAGAGGGACTTATACAATCCTTTGAAAAAGAAGAAATCTGCAGTTATCTGCTTCTCTGAAAAGATACCCTTTGCATCTTTTCATTTTTTTTTCAGAATTAATTAGCCACAGAATTAACTTCCAGGAGAATCCAGAGCTTCTCACCCCCTCCCACCCTGTGCTGCACGCACGCACGCACACTCAGCTTTTCCCCACTATCTGCATCTCCTTGTGTGTGCGTGTGACGAACTTGCTAGATTCTCTGGGAATCTAACAGCCCAGAGGAGGAGGACTCGTTGCAGATGGTTAGGGACACCCTGAACGGCAGATGGAAACACTTGCCGGGAGGCTGCAGGAGCCGAGCTGTTTCTTGGAGTTGAAGTTTTCTCTACCTTGGCGAGCAAGTCAAGGTGGGTGGGTGGGGTTGCCAGGACGGTCACAGCCTTTAAAAAGCCAAGGAGGAAGCTTCCAGATCTGCAGCGGAGGCTGCGCTGAAGTCCTAGGTCCTTCACTTGCAACCAATTCTGAAAACAATAAATTGTCAACTTGCTGCCAGTGGCTGAACCTGAGAGTGGTTTGTTTGTTTGTTTGTTTGTTTCCCCGGTCATGGCTGGCCACAACTGATACAGGAGTCTTAACAGTCAGAGCCTGGGCACCGGCAGCCGTAACAGGCTAAGCTCAGCCATCCAGCCTCGGTAGACCAATGTGAAGTAAAACCATGAAATAGTAAAAGGCAGAGAACACACTGAGAAGAGGAACAAATAAAGAGGTCCAGGCCAGTGACTCCCCCAAGTCCATCCCTGGGGTCCTGACATGAGGTTTATGCATTACTGAGCATCTGGTCAGGTGTGATTCCCGTTACCAAAACTGGAGTCACAGTCTGTACCCCAAGAAAGCAAGTTCAGCCAGCTGTCCCTGAGAAGTCAATTAAATTAAGAGTAAAAAGCAGAAAAAGGAGATTTATCCAAAGTGGCCACATTGGGAAGAGAGATGAAGAGATCCAACACCCCCACACCCCCACCCCTGCCCCGCCTTAAATCTGTCTTTAGGGTCCTGAAGTGGGATTGAATTTTACGATTTTAAAAATTCCTGGCTGGATAGTGGCGGCACACGCCTGTAATCCCAGCACTCGGGAGGCAGAGGCAGGTGGATCTCTGTGAGTTTGAGGCCAGCCTGGTCTACAGAGCTAGTCCAGGACAGGCTCCAAAGCTATAGAGAAACCCTGTCTTGAAAAACAAAAACAAAACAAACAAACAAAAAATTCTTTTATTTTTTGAAATTATAATTACACCATTTCCCCCTCCAAACCCTCCACATACCCCTTCTTGATCTCTTTCAAACTCATGACCTCTTTTTTCATTAAGTGTTGTTACATATGTATATGTATACACAGATAAATACAACCTGTTCAGTCTGTATAACGTTACTTGTATGTATATATGTTTTCGGGGCTGACCATTTGGTATTAGAAAACCAATTGCTGTGCTCTGTCCTGGGGAAGACAATTTCTTCTGTTCTCAGCATTCCTTAGTTGCCTTTAGTTCTCTGTGTAGGGTTGAGGGCTCGTGGGCTGATTTACACACACACACACACACACACACACACACACACACACACATAATTTTTGAGACAGAGTCTTTTCTATGGGATAACTTTCTGTATGCTGTGAATATGTGTTGCTCTGATTGGTTGATAAATGAAGCCATTTGGCCTATAGCAAGGCAGCTTAGAGGCAGGCAGGAAATTCAAGCAGATAGACAGGAAGAAGAAAGGAGAGAGAGAGAGGAGACTCCAGCTGCCGCCAGGAGAAGCAAGATGTGAAAAAACCGGTAAGCCACGGCCACGTGGCAACTTCTTGATTAACAGAAATGAGTTAAGTTATAGGAGCTAGCTAGCGGGAAGCCTGAGCCATCAGGCCATACAGTCTGTAAGTAATATAAGCCTCTGTGTGTTTAGTTGTCAGAGTGGCTGTAGGATGGGGAGGATGCAGCAAAACTTCTGACTACAGGGTCTCATGTAGCTCTGACCCATCTAGAACTGTCTATGTGACAGCATCCGACTGGCAGAAACCCACCTGCTTCTGCCCCCAGAGTGCTGGGGTCACTGGGATTAAAGGCACACGGGCCTCCGTGCTGGATCGAGACTAAAGATTAAAAAGAGGGCCAGGGTACATTGAAGCAGTCCTGCCAACCGTTGACCCAGTCTAGTCCTGGCTACGGTCTCTTCCTGTAAGGATGTCTGACGGGTTGTGAATCCCTCCCCAGGAAACAACAATCCCTCTACCTGGGACCTTTGCCTTCTCTTAGCGTTAGATTCCTGGGGAAATTATTATTTTTTGGTGATGATTTGGTATGATCGTTTCAATAGTCTGATAGTCCAGTTGAGAGACACAAATATCTCTAAAGAATGTCTTCAACCAGGGTGTAGTGGCACACACCTTTAATCCCAGCCCTTGAGAGGCAGGGGCAGACAGATCTCTGAGTTCGAGGCCAGCGTTGTCTACAGAGTGAGATTCAGGACAGTGAGGGTTACACAGAGAAACCCTGTCTCGAAAAACCAACCAACCAACCAACCAACCAACCAACCAACCAACCAACCAACCAAGGAACATCTTCATTTCTGCCAGGGCTGTTACACTGCTCACCACCCACCACTCTCTCAGCTCCAGGCTCCCTGCAAGGGTCTGACAAGTGGTCAGAACCCCGTGAAGCCTCCCAGGAGACCAGCCCCGCCCCCCAAGCTGGTTGGCACCAGGCTTCAACCTTTTCCTTCTCCCAGCACAAGATTCCGAGGGGATTCATTGTTTTGATAGCCCGGCAGCGGGGGCAGGGGATGTCTTTAGAACACCTTCACTCCTATCCGGATGCTTACAGAACCGATTCCAGGAAAACAAACAGCACGTTGATTGTCAGGGCCGGAAATCCCAACTGTCTTCTGGGATGTTCTTGGTGAAGGCAAGATGGTACAGCACACATGGCCATCACCCACCACCCCAATTAAAGAACAGCACCCCAGCCTCCTCTTGCCTTCCTTTGGTTCTGTCTACTTTCCAGTGTCCCGCCTGACTGAACAGAGCCGGCAGTCTTGACCCATGTCTGAGGCACAGTGACCACAAGCACAAAGCCCTGTCTTTCCCAGTCATACCCCACAAAGGCCCAGAGCACAGCGATGTCGCTCACACAAACATAATGACGCCTGTTTGCTTTGCTCTCTTAGTGCAGAAAAACCAGAGCGGCAGGGCTCAGAGCCTGGCCTCACAGGAGAGAGATGTTCTCTACCTCCAGGGTAGTGCTGGTGGTTTACCGTCCTGCGGTCCTGCATCTCAGACAGCTGCCCTCAGGGAGGCTTGTGGGGAGCAGGGGTGGGCGGGGCATGAAGTCCTTCAGGTGGCAGCGGAGGTAAAAACGGGGCGGCTAAGAGCATGGCTGCTCTTCTAAGGACCCGCGTTTGATTTCTAGCATCTACATGGCAGCTCACAAATGTCTTCTAACTCTAGTTCCAGGGGACCCAACCCTGTCCTCTGGCCTCCGCGGTATTAGGCATGCATGTGGTGCACAGGCAGGCATGCAGGCAAGACACCCATGCACATACAAAACTAAGAATCTTTAAAACGGAGGTGGGAAGGAGATGGAGTCTGTTAGGGGAGAGGGCCTGGTGTGTTAGCTGCTCACCTCACTGCTGTGACCACACCCACCCCTGGCAGGAAGCGACCTACGGAGGAGGGGCTGTTTGGGCTTATGGTCTGGGGAGATTCGGTACAGCTGACCCTGGTGGGAAGGCGTGGTGGCAGGGGATCCAGTACACACACACCTGACCCTGGTGGGAAGGCGTGGTGGCTGGGGATCCAGTACACACAACACCTGACCCTGGTGGGAAGGCGTGGTGGCAGGGGATCCAGTACACACCACACCTGACCCTGGTGGGAAGGCGTGGTGGCAGGGGATCCAGTACACACCACACCTGACCCTGGTGGGAAGGCGTGGTAGCTGGGGATCCGGTGCACACACAGCTGACCTGGTGGGAAGGCGTGGTGGCTGGGGAACCAGTACACACACAGCTGACCTGGTGGGAAGGCGTGGTAGCAGGGGTATGAAGGAACTGGTCACAGTGCGTTTCTACCCAGGAAGCAGAAAACAGACAGGAAGTGGGGCTGGGCTCTAAAGCTCCAAGGTCCATCTATCCCCCAGCAACCCACTTCCTCCATCAAGGCTGGAAGGTTTCAATGCCTTCCAAAGCATTGCCACCACCCGGGGACCAACTATTCAAACACGTGACCCTGTCTGGGAGGGACATTTCACATTCACACCACATCTGGCCCTGGCCATGGCCATAAACATGCTTGGTTCAGGTCCTTCAGTCCAGGCTGGGAGTTGGACTTCCAGAATGACAGGAACACATTTGGAGAACAAGACGGGATTGGCCGGGACTGATGACCTAACCGCCCTAGAGAGACAGCTGTGTTTGTCCAACGCCGCAGAACCCCGCCCGCTCTCACCTCAGAGAGGGCAAGAGACAGTTTACTCTTGACCCAAATGTCCGTGACCATGGCCAGGAACACAGGTTCTCACCGCCCTAACAACATGGTCCACTGTTGATTACTCATAGAACATAAGAAATCAGGACATTGGTGTGTTTACCAAGTCCATCGGTTGGGACCACAAACGAGCAGGTGATAGCGAAGGGGTGGAACTCAGTTCAGATGTTCCCTGGCCATTTTCTTAGCGTTGGGGCTGATGGAAGCTGATGCTCTGCTAAGAATGCTCTGCAAAGATTTCCCTTGACAGTCAAGTGACAGGCCAGACCCCGGGGTAGGCAAGGATCTGGTGGGGGATGGAGACAGCCCCAGATTATTGGACGCTGGACCTGTGACATTTTAACCCTTCACAGTCCCGAAGCTCTAGTCGGCTGTTCAGCTTTTCTCCTCCCTGGGAACTTCAGTTTACACTAAGTGGTAATGAGGGTGGCATCCCATGCCAAGGGAAACAGGTTCAGCTTTTCAATGGCAAAGCGAGGTGCGAGATCTTGTGAATACAAGCGGGGGTTTAAACCAGTGTAGCACATTTCAATTGAACCAGAAACATCATTAACCTTCTCCAGAGGCCGTTCAAAGGAATACAGATTTTCCCAGCAAAGTCTCAATGGAGAAAATCTGGCTCCTTTACTGTCTACAGAGCACAGCGGTCCCCAGGGCCCGGCTGGAGTGCAGCAGCCCATTCCTCAGATCTCCTCCATCCAGAGCCAAGCCTGCTCAGACTGCTGTCGGCTCTCTACTGAAGACTCCTGAACCGGTGAACGCCAGCATTAGTCATCAGGAAACCGAAGTCAGACGATACTGGAGGAGGGCCCCGGTGCTGACCTTGTGTGGTGAGCACACTGCGTCACATACACAGAGAGACATGTTTGTGTTTTTCTAAAAATGTCAGAAATTATTGACTAACAATAAACTCACAACAGATTCACAATCTATGTCAATTTCACCAAGTATTACTGGTTTCAGTTGGTATTTATGACGGTTGCCAATCACAGGCTGAATTTATTCCAATCTTTAAGAAAATGTTTATCACCTATATTTATTTGTGTGTTTGCGTGTGGGCACATGCGTCATGTGGAGAAGTCCATTCTCTGCCTCCACCATGTGAGTTCTAGGAAACCAGTTCAGGTCGCCAGGCGTGGCGGCAAGAGGCTTCACCTGTGGAGCCATCTTGCCAACTTCTACTCTAATATTCTCTTTCTTTTTTTTTTCTTCAATTTTTCGAGACAGTCTCTCTGTGCAGCCCTGACTGTCCTGGAACTCACTCTGTAGACCAGGCTGGCCTCGAACTCAGAGATCCGCCTGCCCCTGCCTCCCGAGCTGGGCTTAAAGGCGTGTGCCACTGCCTCCTAGCGTTGACTCTAATCTTTATTATCCGAATCCGCTTTAGACCACTCATTATACTCCACAATGACACGTTTTAGAATGGCCGGGAGTGGGTTAAAGAGGCTCTAGGGTTAAAAAAAAAAACACAGTCCTGAAGGCACAGGCTGAGCGGCCGCAGATACAAGGGAAAATTCTCTCCTGGGGACCAGGGGAGAAAATTTGCAAAGCACAGACACAAAAGTGTTCTAAGTAACAGAACTGCCTCATGGAGCCCAGGTAGAGGGCAGGACACCCAACCCAGTGTCCTCTTCAGGGGGTGGTGGGGAGAAGGTCCGAGAGCAAGAGTGACCTTCCCGGCTGCTGTGGCTTTTGAGAGCATGGGGCAAGAGAGGGAGGGTACAAGTGGCCCTCAGCCCCTGCAGATTTCCAGTCTCCACGCAGCATGTTTTAGGGTAATATTTGCTCAGGCGGCTGCCCCATTCGCTCAAAATCTAGGATGCATTTGCTGAGAAGGTCCCTGGACACAGTGCAGCGACATCAGTCAGCGATCTCTACGGAAGTGTTTCTCAAATAAAGAAGAAATTGAAAAGGGAAGGTCAATTAGGAGGGCTGTGAGCCGCTCTGCGCTGCCCATTTCTCCCTCAGCTCAAGTGGGTTTTGATTTGCTCCGAGCCAGAGCAGAAGTTAATTGAAGGCCATTTTTCTTTCTCTGCAAGGAGCGGTGTTCAGGGGAACAGTGAGACTGTGGCCTTCCTCTCTGCATCCGTATAAAAGTGGCCTTGGGGATGGATGGGCAGCAATTATCCTGTACCCGGCGTCCTCTAGAGAAGGACAGACCTGGTATTAGTGGTTCGTGCTGAATCCCAAGGCTTCCTATCCCAGAGCCTTCCCGCTGAATGGCACCTCCAGTTCAGGACCACCTGCCAGTGGGGTCTGCCCTTTCCCAGCGGGATGGGGAGGAACTGGGCTCCGGTGTGGTTTTGTTTTGATGGCGGAATTTTTTTTAAGGTAATCAGCCTCAGGGAGGAGCATAGCACAGTAGAAAGAACATTTCGTACTCGGTTCGGAATCCTTCCCCTCACCATGTATGCAACCTTCTCCAAGCTTTGATCTCTGCCCACCTCCCAGGACCATTGGGTCAATTACATTAGACTGTACATGGGAGGGCACGGGCCCCGCTACCAATGCTGGGGAGATGTTACTGTTCAGCCCATGCTCTTTATCACTGCCTGCCCTTGTAGGCTCCAGGCGCCTCTCCTGGCTGGAGAGGGCACCGGACACTGGACTGGCTTAGCCGGGGCGTAAGCCAGGGTCACTCGGTTACCTGAGCGGCTAAGTCACGTGTGAAAAAAACTTTCATCCACAGCTACTGTACAGTTGTACTTACTTTCTCTGCTGCTAGGACCAAGGCAACTTCAGGAAGGAAGGATTTATTCTGGCTCAGAGTTTAGGGTACAGTTCATCATGATGGAGCAAGTCAAGGCTGCAGGAGTTTAGACTGGTTGAGCACATTCTATCCATAGACAGGAAGAAGGGAGTGATGCATGCTGGGAATCAGCTACCTTTCTCCAGGGCCCCTAGGGTGTGTGTGTGTGTGTGTGTCTGTGTGTGTGTCTATGTGTCTGTGTGCATGTGTGTCTATGTGTGTGTGTCTATGTATGTGTGTCTGTGTATCTGTGTGTGTGTCTATGTGTGTGTGTGTGTCTGTTTGTGTGTCTCTGTGTCTGTGTCTCTGTGTCTGTGTCTGTGTGTGTGGTGGTAGGGTTCTCATGCATCCCTGGCTGGCCTCATTGTGTAGCCAAAGCTGGCTTTTCTTCCCCCCACCATCTTCCCAGGGCTGGCATTCCAGGCACGCACCACTTCTGGTTTTACACAGTACTGAGGTTCGCACCCAGGGGCTTTGGACATACTATGTAATGCCTAATCTAAGCACACGGAATGGTGTTGCCCACCACCAGGGTGGCTCTTCCTGCCTCAGTTAACCTAATCAAGATATCTTCACAGGTGTGCCTCATAGCTGTCTCGCAAGTGATTCCAGACCCCACCAAGTTGAGAGTCAACACTAACCATCACACTCACCCAGTATTTCCTTGTGTTCTTGGAGGGCAGAGTTATAGACTCAAGTCAGTAGAGGAGGGGAGAGAAGGTGGTGTTGTCCAGGGATAGAAGCAGAGGCAGGCAGATGTCTGTGAGTTCAAGACCAGCCTGGGCTAAAGAGCGAGCTCCAGGACGGCCAAAGCCGCAGAGAAACCCTGTCTTAACAAACAACAACAAAGTAGAAGCTTGGGGTCTGTGGCAATAGGCTCAGTCGGTAGAGTGACGCCTGGAATGCAGAAGGCCCTGGGTGTGAGCCTCAGAACTGTGTAATCCCAGCGCTCGGAGAGACCAGGAGGAAGAGGTCAGCTCCTGCCACACAACGGGGCCAGGCAGTGATGCATAAGAACACCCCCCCACCACCACCACCACACACGCGTACTCCCCCCCCCCCCCCCGACACACAAACAGGGGCTCTGAAGACAGACTGCCTCAGCTTCTCCGTCTATACAGCGAGGTTCATGGCATGAACCTCACTGACCAGTGAGAGGACTGAGTGACGTCATGAGCAGAGTGTTTGCAGAAGTCTGGGGAAGACAGCCATGAGCTCCATTAGGATGTAAATCTGAAGTGTCCCTCAAAGCTCACATTCCGGAAGCCTGTTTTTTTTAGCTGGTGGCACTCTTTGGGAGGGATTGTGGGGCTTTTAAGGGGTGGGACCTAACTGGCAGAAGCAGGTCACTAAGGTCAGGCCTTTGAAAGGTATGGATTTGCTGCTGGTTTTAACTGGATTTCTCTGGGTTGCCTGCATGTAAACAGTCACTGTCCCCGAAGCTGGAGCATCTCCCTGCCTTCCCCACTGTGAAGAGTGAAATCCCCCTGAACTGTGAGCTAAGATAGGTCATTCCTCTACACAAAAACAATCTCTCCGTCCCAAATGTGCTTACTGTGCCCAACACAGCACAGGCTCTGGTTGCTTTCCTTGGCTTGTGTTCAAATAAAGCAAAAAGAAAAGCTAAAAGGTGCATGCCCACCAACACAGTAGAGAGCTTTACTGAATCATTGAGAGAGGGGAGAAAACTTATCCAGAAAACATCTTAAGGCTTAGATGCCTTGTTGGAAAGCCCTGTGGCATTGGCCGCTGCCACCGTGTCTCTCTGTTGGGCCATTTGCTTTTGTTCTGAGGCAGGGTCTCACTAGGAGCTCAGATTGGCCTCCAACTTACCACATGATCTTCCGCTCAGCTTCCCCCAAAGAGCTAAAAGACTAAAAAACAAAAACAAAAACAAAAACAACCAACTACAACCAGCAGTTCAGTGCCACTGTGGGCAGAATAGAGGAGGAGGAAGAGGAAGGAGAAAAGTGGGCCTTGGGCTGGGGTCAGGAGGAGAGGTGGGCACAAGGCCCTGGGCATGGCGGAAGACTGTGTGACCAAGGAAACATGATTCCCGGGAGAGGGTAGCCTTGACCCTGTGCCAGCCTCCAAGGCTTGGCGGAAGAAGACAGAAGGACTTGTCTCCTTCTTGAGGTTTCGGGCTGGACTGACTCAGGCAAATCCCCAGGAGTGTGCCTGGAAAGCCCCTGGGCTAGTTGTCCCTTATTGCTGGGACAGGTCACTGTCATCTTGTTCAACAGTACAGTGTTTCCCTAAGGGCTAGGCATGGTTGCACATACATCTTTAATCTCAGCACAGTGTCGGGGGCTGGGGGGTGTGTGGAGGGCTGGTGGGGGCAAAGGCAGGTGGATAGCTGTCCACCATGCAAGTTCCAGGACAGCCAGAGGTACAAAATAGAGAGACTCTGTCTCAAAAACCAAAACAAAACAAAAGCAAATGTATTCTACAGTCTTGAAGGCCAGAATCCGCAATGCCTCTTGCAAGCCTCGGACTGAGGAACCGACAGGGTGGATCCTTCTGCAGGCTGGAGGAGTCGCCTTCTCCCATTCCTCTAGGCTCTAGAAAACCCTCCTAAGGACACTTGTGGCATTAAGGTACACACCATACCCCAGGACAATCTCCTCATGTCAAGATTCTCCCTTCATATCTGCAAAGACCCCTTTTCCTCCTTACATCCCTATAAAGACCTGTTTTTACTATGTAAAGAAATCAATTCACAGGCTCTGGGACTAGTATGCATCTGTCTTTGGGGGAGGGCATTCACAAGTCTACCACAGATTTCCCCCCTAGAGACAAACCTGCACCCATCACTGGCTTTGGACATCCGTAGGGATGAGCATGTGCATGTAAACTCTCACAGTGCAGCTCTGAGGCTGTGTTATACTTCGAATCTGAAGTGCATTTGAATCTGGCAGTTCTATTTTGGGAGATACCTAATTGGAGGAACTGAGTCACTGGAGATGTGTCTCTCTGGGTATATGTTGCCCTGGGCGTCATCTTACACCACCCCCTCTCTGCTTCCTGACTGTCATGAACTGAACAGCTCTGGTCCACCATGGGAAACGATGGTGTGCTTCACCACAGGCTCAGAAACGCAACCTCTGCAGACCACAGACTGTGACCTCTGCCAAGAGAAGATAGTTCCTCCCTTGAAGTTGTTTTCTCAGGCTGGAAGATGCCCAGGGAGACGGTTGCATCTGCTTGTTTGTTTGTGACAGGGTCTTGCTCTGTAGCCCAGGCTGGCCTTGAAACCGAAATCCTCCTACCTCATCACATCATCTCATGAGGGCTTTTTTTTCTCTTAAACTCCAGGCTTAGGAATCTGGGAGCAGCACTCACGGCTCAGAGTGCCGATTTGAACGCGTTGATGACAAACCGGGAGTCACTGGTTATGCGTTAGTGTCACATTAAGGACAGAAATCAATAAGGCACTTCCCCATTGGTGCCGTTTGACCAGGAGTGAGCCCAGATTTCAGTTTTCTACTTGGCTCTCCCTGTGCCGTCTGTCCTTCCTGTCTGTTGTCTGAGACCGAATCTGTGCCTGCCTGAATGCTCTTTTGTGAATCTGTCCCTGTGACTGTCTGCCTCCAAGCATCTGTCCCAACAAAGGACTTTGCTCTCTCCCTCTTTTTCTGAACAGCACGGACGGCATCCTATGCAAAAGGAATGAGCGATGGTTTATAGAAACCTGCAACAGAGTTTTATAAGGGACGAAGTCACTGACTCCCCGGAGCTGAGGATCGAACCCAGGGCCTTGGCTTGCTAGGCAAGTACTCTACCACTGAGCTAAATCCCCAACCCCATTTGTTTGTTTGTTTGTTTGTTTTGTTTTGTTTATTGAGACAGGGTATCTCTATGTAACAGCCCTGGCTGTCCCAGAACTCTCTTTGTAGACTAGGCTGGCCTCAAACTCACGGAAATCCACCTGCCCCTGCCTCCTGAGTGCTGGGTGCTTTTAACCTTTATTTCCCGTGTTTACCAAATAACTATCTTACTACACATAAAAACATACATCCATTACTCTTGGGTTAGGGGCATGGAGCTGTGTCTGCGTGGGTCTGTCTTGCCCACATAACTTACAATTACAGTTCTGCATTAGCTTAGGCTATAGAAGATGATTTCAGCCGGGCGGTGGTGGCGCACGCCTTTAATCCCAGCACTCGGGAGGCAGAGCCAGGCAGATCTCTGTGAGTTCAAGGCCAGCCTGGGCTACCAAGTGAGTTCCAGGAAAGGCACAAAGCTACACAGAGAAACCCTGTCTCGAAAAAACCAAAAAAAAAAAAAAAAAAAAAAAAGATGATTTCAAGCTGGGCAGCGGTGGTGTCGCACGCCTTTAATCCAAGCACTTGGGAGGCAGAGCCAGGTGGATCTCTGTGAGTTCGAGGCCAGCCTGGGCTACAGAGCGATATGCAGGACAGGCATCAAAACTACACAGAGAAACCCTGTCTCTAAAAAAAAAAAAAAAATTACCTGGGGAATCTAAGACAAATAAGGTTGATTGTTACATTGTGCTCGTTTTCTTTCCTTCTCTCTCTCTCTCTCTCTCTCTCTCTCTCTCCTTCTTCCTTCCTTTCTTTCTTTCTTTAGAGCTGAGGACAGAACCCAGGGCCTTGTGCTTGCTAGGCAAGCGCTCTACCACTGAGCTAAATCCACAAAGCCGCATTGTGCTCTTAAAGGCAGGATAAGGGGCTGGAGAGGTGGCTCAGTGGTTAAGAGCACTGACTCCTCTTCCAGAGGACCCAGGTTCAATTCCCAGCATACACATGGCAACTCACAACTGCCTGTAACTCGAAGATAAGACACTCTCACATAGACACACATGTAGGCAAAACACCAATGTACATTTTAAAAAAAAAAAAAAAGAGGCAGGATAGCAGCCCTAAGTAAGCCTCAGGTAACTTCAGAGAGTATTATTAACTCAAATGGGAGGTCCAGCAAAAATCCCAGTCTTTTAGAATGTAAGAGAGATCCACAATGCATTGCCTAATTTGACTCAACCCTGGGCAGATGTTAGACAAGGAGGATCCTGCCAATTCTCACAGACCCCGATTCCACGAACAGAGGTGCCTGTCTATTCTGGATGGGTCAAGTCTCTAAGCTGGAATGAAGTAAGTCTTAGATGTCATAGAAACCCTGAAATCCAGGATCAAGTCCCAGGCCCAGCTATGGGCACTTCCTTCCTGACTTTGTGGAAATTGCTTTTGACATTTGATGGGTTCCTAACTATGCTACAGTCTGGATGCGAGGCAACCTCCTAAAGGCTCATAGACAGAGAACAAGCAGAGTCTTGGCTCTCTCTCATCTTCTTACAAAAGCCACTGATCCATGGCGGGAGGACCGAATTCACAATCTACCACACGCCCTGAGTCCCACCTCCAAACCTCACCAGTGTGAATTCGGACATAAAGTTCCCGACACATTAACTCTGGGGAGCACACTCAAACCATAGCGGCTTTGCCTGGGGACGCTGACAGTTCCGGGCACAGGATCTTAAGGCAACACATCTTAGAGAGGTCAGAGGTCAAGGCTCGCCTTATGCCCTGATGCAGTGTCTGGGGTCCCCTAGTGGGACTGGGTCGCTAGCTCTCACAGTATCGGTCCGTCTGTTTGGCATGGGAGGAGCCCACAGGGCTGGGGTAGATTGGGGACATGTGCCCTATCCAGGGCACCAGGTCCCTCCTGGGCCCCATATGGTTCAGTTGGGGCAGAGAGCCAGCTGACACCACCCACCGGGGAAGAAGAAAGCCGCTCCTGTCCCACAGCCCACCTTAGAATAGGGGTGTATACAGGTGAGGTGGTAATGAGGGCCTTCATCCAGCCACAGGGTCCAGAGCGCTGAGCGTGCCCTCCGTATGTCAAACTCTGGGTCCAGCGGCCCCTCCTGCCAGGGTTTCAAAGCGAGGCCCGAGGCTCACCCTGCTTCGTGGCCCATGAGGACAGGGCTGTCAGCGGTGCCTCCCATTGCCTCTCCCAAAGACTCAATGTCAATGCCAGGGAAGCGTCAGTACTGGCTTTGGGCTGTACCTAGGTAGATTCAGAAAGCTTCTGGTTATCAAATTGGACTAAAAAAATCCCAGTCACCGACAACCACTGGAGAACGGTAGAAACCTCACGGTGTGCGCAGGCGCGTCGGCAGAGGCGAAGGACCACAGTGGGTGAGCAAGGGGCTGTCTCAGAGCCAGGCGCAAGGGCACCTACTGAGGACGAGGATGCGGCCCCTCCTTTCCGGGGTCTCCATGTCCCCAGCTGGACATCTCCCACCGGCATATTTTACAGCTGGACTCTTCCTCCAGCAGGCCTCTCACCCTCAGAGGGGGGGACAGGGCCAGGGCAGGATACAGGCCAGCAGACAGACAGGTACGCTTAGTGAAGGCTAGCAAGTCACAAAGGCTGTCCAAGGAGGTCCACTTGAGCTGGGCCCCATAGGATAGGTGGGATTGAAGGGGAGAGGTTGACCCAGGAAAAACAATAATGTTATAGGGGCTGGGATGTAAAGTAGTTGATAAAATGCCTGCATAAGATGCATAGAGCCCTGGGATCCCACCTGTAATCCTAGCACTTGGGAGGTGGAAGCAGGAGGATCAGGAGTTTGAGGCCAGCCTGGGCTACGTGAGATCCTGCCTCTAAACCAAGCAAACAAATCAAATGGGCCGTTATGACAGTGTAAACGGTGTGTTTTAAAGGAGCATGTTCTGGGCCCCACTTATCTGCCATTAACATCCTTCAGCAGGAGGCTGAGAAGTCAGGACACAAGCTGACACTCATCTCATAGTTCACCCCGGTGAGTAAGGAGCTACAATGCCAGGATGCCCCTGCAGAGGCCCCAGAGCAAAGGTCTCAGTGGCCCCAGCTCATGCACAGCACCTGTTCCCTGCATCCCTCCACAAGAAGGAGATGGATGCTCTAGCTAGCCCCGCCTGGCTATAAATAGCTGCCTTTTCAGCCCTGCCTTCCTGAGGACTGGGGATCCCCTCCAACAAGTCTTCAGGGGAGCACTTGTGAAAGCCTTCCTGCTTTCTCCTCTCCTGGTGGTTGGAGCAGTGTGGACCCCACTATCAGGGATTCCAGGAATACGGGAGTTAAATCTAGAGTAAATCATTTAAAAGAAAGGTCACGTGGAGCTGGAGAGTTGGCTCTGTGCTTAAGAGCACTGGCTGCTCTTGCAGAGGACTCAGGCTAGGTTCCCAGCACCCACGCGGCGGCTCACAAACATCTGTAACTCCAGTTCCAGGGGATCTGACACCTTCTTGCTTCCACGGGCACTGCACACACATTGTACACATATACACATGCAGGCAAAACACTTACACAGAAAATAAATAAGGAAGGAAAAAGTTTAAAAAGGTAAGGTGTAGGGTGAGAGTTTATGGCAACAGGTCACCTTGGCGTCTGGCGTCCATGTCCACGGTGGTCACGGCTAGTGTCCAAGGCTGTTAGGTCCTTGCGGCCTCACCCTGGCTTGCTCTTCATGTGTCTACAGCTTGTCACCCCCTCTCCCCTCCTGATTTCTGAGCCACAGGCTTTACATTTAAGGGAAGTGATTCTGTGAGCTCTCCCCAAAATATCACCAGATTCTTTTTCTGCTAAAGCCTGCTGTAAGCAAGATTGACTGAAGTGCATTTTAACCAAGAAGCGCAGGGAGGAAGTGCGTAACTCGAGAAGCGCCAAGAACACACCAGCTGTTGGCATCTGAGGCTCCAGGCTGAGAGGTCTCACGGGCCCGCCCCAGCCCATCCAGTGGTTGGTTGTACAGGGCGATGGTCCTTACACTGCTGGGTCTGTGCCGCCCAGAAGGCATCCCAGACTGGAAGATGCTTCCTCCACTGGCGCCTCCCCCACGCCACCCCAGCCAAAGCCTGGAAGGAACAGGCGCAGGGAGGGTAAAGTAGGGTCACTCCATTTCGTGGCCACTGTTATTATTAGTAAATAGGATGCCATTGCTTTTGAGGCCAGACTCGTAGCAAGCTCCAGAATGCATTTTTCTATTTGTCCTCAAACCCAGGAGAGAGGGAACAAGAGAGATTAATGGGCTTCTGTCTGGCAGAGGTCGAGCGGACTGCCAAGGCCTCACGGAGCAGAGCAGAGTGAACTGGAGAAAGAACCTAGGCCTGCGGCCTTTGGCTTTGTGCAGCCTCTGTGCAGACCAGGCATGGAGGCAGGGGCTTTTCTTTGTATCACCTTTAACAGGAGCACAGCAATCCTGCCAGTGTCCAGCTGTGTCCAGCTGCATCGCTAACATCCTGCCAAGGTGAATGTCATGTTCCCACCTACAGAGCACCTGCTTCTTTTTTTTTTATTTTATTTTTAAAAAAGCATTTATTTATTTTTATGTGCATTGGTGTTTTGCCTGCGTAAGGGCGTCAGTCAGGTCCCCTGGAACTATAATTACAGACGATTGCAAGTTGTCATGTAGTGCTGGGAATTGAACCCCAGTCCCCTGGAAGAGCAGTCAGTGCTCTTAACCACTGAGCCATCTCTCTAGCTCCTGAGGACCTTCTTCTTCTTCTTCTTCTTCTTCTTCTTCTTCTTCTTCTTCTTCTTCTTCTTCTTCTTCTTCTTCTTCTTCTTCTTCTTCTTCTTCTTTTGGTTTTTCAAGACAGGGTTTCTCTGCGTAGCTTTGTGCCTTTCCTGGAGCTCACAGGCTGGCTTCAAACTCACAGAGATCCGCCTGGCTCTGCCTCCTGAGTGCTGGGATTAAAGGCGTGCGCCACCACCGCCCGGCGAGCACCTACTTCTTTTTTTTTTTTTTTTTTGGTTTTTTCGAGACAGGGTTTCTCTGTGTAGCTTTGCGCCTTTCCTGGGACTCACTTGGTAGCCCAGGCTGGCCTCGAACTCACAGAGATCCACCTGGCTCTGCCTCCCAAGTGCTGGGATTAAAGGCGTGCGCCACCACCGCCCGGCGAGCACCTACTTCTTAAAGATGATTTTTGCAGGATGCCACTGAGTCCAGAGCTAGAGGGCCTGGGAGGTCTGTGGCAGCTGGAGACGAGCCCGACAATGCCACTTCTGGTGTCCCCTGTAGACTCAATTCCACACCTGCCTGACAGGTGTGTACTCAGAGTTACTCCGGGGAGCCTCCCTGGCAGCCATCCTAAACGGCCTGTGTCCAAGAGGGCCTTGGGCAATGCTCCCAGATAGCCACGGCAGCAGGCTCTTCACCACTGAAGTAGAAGGGTCCCCCCAATACAACGCAAGGTGAAAACAGTGAGCTTCCAATCCCGGCAGAGTGACTACCAGTTATGTATGTATGCTGGTTTAGGGTGCACACAGGCTGCACCCTGAGCCATCGTCACATCAGTGGCTTCAGGGGAAGGGTGTGTGCTTGGGAGACCTACTGGGAGGAGGAATTCCCATAAACTACCCCTTCGTTCCTTTTGAACGAGACTGTTACCTATTCGAAAACGCGTATGACAGTCCTGCGGATTTCACTTTGGTTTTGCCTATGATTTTAACCTCCACTCCTGGGGATAGAATATGGGCTCTCAAGCATACCGAGTGTGTGCTCTCCCTGACCCTCGGCTGCAGTTAACCAACTAGAGCTAAGAGCCCAAAGGCATAGGCTCTAGATGGCCAGGTTTCCGCCGTCGGTGGGGAGGACAGTTGGGGACCTGGAGGCTCTCTCAGGTCTGGAGGTGGCTGTGTTGGGTACGGACGAGAAGATAAAGGGGGAGAGGGGCTGGGGTACAGCCCAGCTGTAGAGCATTTGCTTTGCAAGCAGGAGATTGTGGGTTCAGTCCCCAGCACCCTAAAAAAATAAATACATAAACACTCGAGAGCTAAGGAGGGAGGGTCCCTGCCAGGGCCCAGGGAGCCTTTTCCAGTCTCTGTTCCCAGTGGGCTGGAATCACCCGGGGGGGGGGGGGGCACTCGGCTGATCCCCATATTGCACACAAAGGCAGAAGGGCCCAAGGAGAGCCCCACAGGTTGTTGAAAGAGGGCTATTCAGGGTTCAGGGGTTCGAATCTCCTGTTGCAGAGTAGTTTGACAGGGCTGCCGACTCTCAGCTGGCAGGCTCGTCACAAGACTCGTTAGGAGAAGAACGTCTCTAGGTGATGAGCACGCTGGATCACTACCATGAGAGTGAGAGCTACATGACAGGCAAGACCTTGCCCGGCTCTCCCAAGCTTTGCCTTGAAGATACGGACCCTCTAGTTGTAGGTCAAGAGGTGTGCCACCCACTACCACCAATCACAGCTTATTGTCGGGTCCCAAAGAAACTCAGGACCAATGGCTAACTGTGGTGCCAACTTAACATGCCAAAGCGCTGGCCGCCAGGCTCTCTCAGCATGGCAAGTACCTGATACAGAATCCTGGCTCCTCTCAGCACCTCTCCCCCTCCCCTGTCCCCCCTACCCAAAACCTTTCCAGCCCCCAGCCTTACTTCCCTCCCCCCAACTTCTCTGCCACATACTTTCTGATTCTTCACCCTCTCTTGGTTCTTTGCCCTCTTGGATCTTCTCTGGGTTCTTCTCCTCCCTTGGTCCTCCATCCTGGGCTCCTGGTCCCCTCTCTTGCCCCTCTCTCTTCTATTCCCCTCTCATCCCCTCATCCTCCCCCGCCTCTCATGGCCTGGTCTATTCTGCTGGCCTGCTCAATCTACCACTCTCTCTACTCCGAACTTTTCCAGACATCTGTGCTGTGCCCTCCCTCATAGCTATGATAAAACCCTTCTTCTCAGCCACCCCCAGGAGTGCCACGTCCTCATTTTCACTCACTCGTCAGACCCTTGCTCCCACAAAGACACGCAGGTGGCATGGCAGGCCTCTGCCATGGGCTAGTTAGAGCCTCCCCAAGGGCTGTGTCACCACGAACCTCAGGATGTCATCTTATTTAGAATCAGGATCTCTGCAGACGTAATCAAATAAGTGTCGGGATGAACACACTCTGGATTAGGTAGGGCTCTAAATCCAATAAACAAATGTCCCCAGAAGGGACAGGAAAGAGAGTCACAGGAAGGAAAGGCTGCCCAAAGATGGATGGAGAGCTGGAGTCACCTGTCTGTAAGCCAAGGAATTTCAGTGAGTGCCAGAGCCACCAGGAGTCAGGACACAGGCACAGTGCAGACCCTCCTCAGAGCTTCTAGAAAGAACAAGGAATGAAAAAACATAAATAGATAGATAGATAGATAGATAGATAGATAGATAGATAGATAGATAGATAGATAAGGAAGGAAGGAAGGAAGGAAGGAAGGAAGGAAGGAAGGAAGGAAGGAAGGAAGGAAGGAAGGAAGGACATGACTGCTCCTAGGTGTGGTGAAGGAGAACATTTATTATAAATGTATGGGAGAGCATAGCCAGAGTCAGGGACATCTGGGAGAGTCCAGAGTGGACATGACCCTGAGCCATGTGAGGAGAGCATGGATGGGAAGGAAAAGGGAAGAGAAGGAACCAGGTGCAGCAGCCAGGTGTCCCCAAAGAGAGTAGACGAAAGGACCAGGTAACCGAAATGGATTATATAGGGAAGGGCAGCCCAGCCCCAGGGCTGGAGAGTTGAGGGTACTGGGTGGGATATGCCAGCCAGAAGGACCCTGTAACAGGAACTGAGGGATGCTTGGCAGAACCTGGTGGCCAGGTCCGTTTGATATGTTAAATAGGATCCTCTGCCCTCCATCCCAGGTTTGAAACCTAACAAATGAATCCCAAGACCCCTTGACTGTGGACCTCTGACCTCCAGTGTCAAGTCCCAATCAACCTGTTGAACGGTTCTGAAGGGGAGAGTGTGGAATTGGGAAATGATAGCTATGAAATATAGATGTAGATGTAGATGAAGAAAAAGACAGAGACACAGGATAGTTTCAGGAGGGTTCTTCTGGGTCAATATCACAGACACTGAATTTATTCCTCACAGCCTTTGTAGACCCGAAGCAAGAGGTGCAAAAAGACCTTCCCATTTCAAGGATAAGACCGGTCAAGGTACAAAGCACAGTCAAGTGTAAACACCTCCTTAGTACTCAAGACATCTGGTGACCACGCCTTATGGCAAAGTGCCCTGTAAATAGGCTTTGAGGTATAAGATATTTGATAACCACGTCTTTAGCCCAAACATCCTATTATTCAGCCTAGCAGGGGACAACAAGCTTGGACTCTCTGTCCTTGAGTCCAGATGAAAACAAGACACAAGCTGGGGTCTCTGTGGGACCCCACACCCTAGGAGTGAAATAACAATATCTTGAGCTAGAAGGGAGGCCCTGGGGTTCTCAGTATTACGCAGGAACTTCTCAAGTTAATTAAAGGCTGGGCCGGCTGCTAGGCGACCCCGGGAAGGCAGACAGAGTGGCCTGTTGCTTGGCTGGACCAGACTTCGGGTCCCCAGGAGCAAGAGCATCGTCTGCGCTTGGTGTGTCTCTAATGGGGAAGGTGTGCCTGTCCTGTCGCTAGGAAACAGGCAGCCAGGCCTGCAGGCTCTCAGCCTGGCGTGCAGGCAGATGGTGACGGGATTAAATAGTGCCTTTCATGTCAACATAGGAAATGTTGTCAGCCCTTCATGGCTCTAAAAAAAGGCAAGTGGCGGAAACGCCCCACTGGAAATTTATTAACAAAAGCCCAGGCAGCACCCCCCAAAGACAGACTTTTTCTCATCGAGTATTTTTCCAGCCATCCAACAGTCACTTTGAGGGTGGGGGCCCTGCCATGCTGATCCCAAGATTCATTCATTCAGTCCTCTCAATCACTGGGAAGGTATTCCATCTCTGGGATGAGTTGATGGACAGGAATAAGTCCCGCCCATCATCCGTGAGAATGCAGTCACAGGCGCTCTGACCCCTATATATGTTTTGTGATTTTTTTTTTTATACATACCTATGATAAAGTTGAATGTTTAAATTAGGCACAGGAAGCTGTAATTTCAGCACCCTGAAAGCTGGGGAAAGAGGGTTCTAGGACATCCTGGACTACATAGTGAGTCTTGGGTCAGCCTGGTCTACATAGCAAGACCCTGTCTCAAAAACCAAAACACTAAAATACAAGTAATAATAAATTCAACACAGATCGGTAAAACTAATAATGAAATAGGGTAACTATAACAATATAGTTGAGAGCAGGCTGTGCCCCACCCCGTTATTCCAAACAGTGGTTTTTCAGGCTGTGCCTTGCCCAGAGAGACTCCATTTTGAAGAAGAAGGATGACTCTGTACCTTGGTGGATGTGTGAATGGCATCATCTGCCCAGCACCACCCTCGCAGCACAGGCTGATGAATGACCTATCCCTGAGTGTGGAAAGGGTGTCACCCTACAAAGTTATCAACGTGAACTGGGACCCTAGGAGCCCAGGAGCATATTAAAATCACACAGGGAACACCAGCCCAGGAACTTACAGGATACACTGGGCTCAAGAAAGAGTATGACTCCTCTTTTTTCTTTTGGTTTTTTGAGACAAGTTTTCTCTGGGTAGTTTTGCGCCTTTCCTGGAACTCACTCTGTAGCCCAGGCTGGCCTCGAACTCACAGAGATCCGCCTGGCTCTGCCTCCCGAGTGCTGGAATTAAAGGTGTGCGTCACCACTGCCCGGCAAAAATGAGTCCTATTGTCCTATTTCTTTCTTTTTTTTGTGACTCATCCACCTGGAGAGGAACTGCCCACCCCCCCCCCAGCCTGTCATGTGATCATCCCCTGTATGTATCCAGGAATGCCCCTCCTCTGCAGGGGCTTCGGCTCAGCTCAGTCCTCACTGTTGATCCCTTCTCAGCTGGTCTCAACACTGCAGCTCCAGCAGACCCGTGAGCCAGCAGCAGCCTGGTTCCGGCAGCAGCGTCTCCTGCAGACCTCTAGGCTGTTTGGATGTCCCTGGCATCTCCACCGGCTTCCTCTCAGTTTGGATCTCTAGGGCCTCTTCGCTCTTAAACCGTCTACAGTTATTCTATAAACGTATGTATGGCCATTCCTGGAAGTGCACCCTCACTGTGTGTGATGTGTGATTTGAGGGTTAATATCAGTAATTAAGGAATAAAAGAATGTGCGTTTGCCTCAGTCCGACCATCAAGACGAGTGTGACTACCTGGCAGATTGCTGGCCAATGAAGCTACCAGACCTTTTGGATTTATTGTCAGTCGGAAAACTCTGACATTGTGGAAAGATACAAAGGTATTCGTGTTTCTGGCTCAGTGTACTCACAACAAATATCCTGCAAACAGGCTGCTAGATGAGTGTAATCGCTCCTCGAAACCCTCAAAATATCTTGCTGTACTATATTTGCCCTCTCTGTTCTAATCACGCCTCGGCCTAACGTAGCCACACTGCGTGCACCACCCACCCACTTCCCCTTAGTAGCCACGGTGTTTATCAGATCAACTGTTATCGTATTTCAGAGCTTGTGTTCAAGTAAAGGGATGATGGATAACTTAAAACTCATGATTTATTTATTTCTGGAATTTTCCATTTAATATTTTCAGACTATGATTGACATTGGCTAAATGAAACCAGGGGTGAGAGGGTGCATCGTGACTGGAATTAAACCCAAACCTGACAAGTCTCGCCTTTGTAGTGTGCACCTCTGTCAGACTGTCCATGAAAGCACTTGGGAATGAAAAGGACCATGTAAATCCAGGGTCACAGTATTATTAACTCATCTCCGTCCATTTAGGCTGTCATAACACGATATTGTGGACTAGATGACACATAAACAATGGGGATTTATCTCTCATGGTTCTGGATGCTGGGTTTCAGGTCCAAAGGGAGCTCCATTTCCCCAAACCCCAAAAGGCAGAAGGGACACGTCGCTACCTGTGATGCCTATTAGCACACCAAAGCGCATGGCGGCCTGCAGACTCTATCAGTATCATGTGTACCTGCTATACATTTCAAAGTCCATGTTAGCATCCTGGCTCTTCTCTGCTCTGCCCTCCCCGACTAAACTTTACCAGTTCACGGCCTTCCTTCCTTCCCCCAGCTACTCATTTTCCTTATAACCCTGCTATGGTCTGTCTCTGTCCTCCCCCTCTCTCTATGTTCCTATCTATCTATCTATCTATCTATCTATCTATCTATCTATCTATCTATCTATCTATCTATCTATCTATCTATCTATCTATCTATCTCTATCTCCTCCTGCTTCTCTCATGGACACGACCACTCTGTTGGCCATGCTCCATCTACTACTTCCTCTCTCTGCTCTGGGCTCTTCCCAATGCCTCTGGCTGTTGTCTTTCTCATATCTACAATAAAAACCTCCCCCATAACCATACTGTGCAGTAGTCACGCCGTCAGTGTACACCAGGCAGTTCAAGACCAGCCGTCAGCAACCCCAGTGTTTGATGAGGGCCCGCAGCCTGGTTCACAGAGAGAGCTGCCTTTTTACTGTGGGGCCAGTTAGAAGCAGGCGAGGGGACGCTCTGCGGGCTTGCTTACGAAGTCACCAGTCCTATCTGGGAGGAGACAGCCTCCCAAAGGCCCGCCTCCTAATATCTCACACCCACACGGGGGAATTAGGTTTCAGTATGAAAATCTGTGTGGAAAACTGGGTGTGGTTGCCCGTTTGTGTGATCCCAGCATTGGAGAGGAAGAGGCAGGGGTAGGGGGTTGGGGGGGGTGGATGACAAATTTGAGGCCAGTGTGGTCTGCATAGAGAGTTCCAGGTCTGCCAGGGATAGGAAGACCCTGTCTCAAAAGCCAAGCCAAGGAGGAACGGGCTTTGTCTTCCTTGCACACTAGCTCAAGACAAGGAATTAAGTAGACGGGAAAGACTGACAGCTGTCAAGGTTAAGAAGACAGCTCAGCATCCTGCGGGTGTGCCGGTGTCTTCCTGAACAGGTCACTGGACACAGCTTTAGGCTCTCTGAGACATGTCTCCCAGGCTGCTCAGTCAATGACGTTAGCTGGCCAGGGCCAATGCCGCTCCTGCCTCATCCGCTGACTGTTGTGGGCTTCAGTAGGGTACAGAACAAGGGGAAAGATCCGGGCTCTTCAAGGTCCCTGGAGCCAAGTGCCCAGAGTGAAATGGATAAATGTGGGGCTGGGAAGACAGAGACAAAGGGAGGGGAGGAGATGCAGCGGTCTTTAAACCCATCGGATGAAGAGACTGGAGCGAGAGGAGCTGGGCAAACATGTCCACACGTGTACCCTGCTCCCTTCTTAGCCTCAGCTCCCTCTGCTCTCCAAGTGAACGGCTCCTTTAAGGGGGCCACCCCGGATGCCCACAGTGCCTTCCCCACCCCAGTGGTTTCACAGCGGTTTCACTTGATGCTCAACTCCGCTCTGGGAGGAGGTGAGGCAGGTGCTCCTGGGCCACATGCACATATCCAAGACCCCCAGACTTTAGCCAGAAGTGAAGTAAACTGGGGGTTACCCGCATCAGATATGGTGTTAGGGTGGCTCAGGGCCACAGCACCAGGAGGTCTGTGAATCATGTTTAGTATTTGGATGTTATTCTTTTCGTTTTTTTACAAAAATTTCATTTATTATTATTATTGTATATGGTATATATGGCAGGGACAGGCTGAATGGCAGAGGGCACATTTGTGAAGTTGTCTCTCAACTTTTACCTTTAGATGAGTTCCAGGAAAGAACTCAGTAAGACTTGGCCACCAGCACTCTGACCCTCTGAGCCATTGCTGGCCTCCGAAAAGACTTTTCTATTTTTAGCTGTTTGAAAATAAATTACCCATATTATGCATATTATCATATACATATTATTATAACGGACTATTCACATAAATGGAACAATATATGTAGGCCACCATTAAAATTTTATAGGCATTTAATAGTTGCTAATTTCAATTTAGAAAATCTTGTCTCTGAGCGCCAGTGCGGCTTTTAACTCTGGTTTCATGTATTTTCTGCAGGCCCCTTAAAAAGCCAGCAGGCTCACGGCATAGTGCCCATAAAGAGCACACTGCCAACGGAGGCAGCCTTTCCAAAGCCATCTGGGGCAGCGCGGGAGGTGTCAGAGTTGGCGTGTGGCACCTCCAGAATGCCACACTAGCCCTCGGGGGTCATCCTGACATGCGGCAGTTGGGAGCGGTGGCGCTGGCCTCAGCAGCTAATGTCCACCTGCCACCTGGTACTAAATATAGCACACGCACAAAGCTCTCTCTGTGTGCAACCTCG
This sequence comes from Peromyscus maniculatus bairdii, assembly GCF_049852395.1. Taxonomy (NCBI): domain Eukaryota; kingdom Metazoa; phylum Chordata; class Mammalia; order Rodentia; family Cricetidae; genus Peromyscus; species Peromyscus maniculatus. The sequence goes on along the minus strand of NC_134873.1, from coordinate 56,693,286 downwards.
GAGCCGGCTTAATTGGCCCGGATTGCCACAGAGGGAAGCTGTTAGGATGAATTGAAAATGACTTCTCCCCACAATTCTGGGGGTGCCAAAGTGCATAAATAAACAATGGCTTTTCCCCGTCAGCAACAAAAACAACGCTGATTTCAGTAACTGATAAACCCTCCGTTGCTTTGCACGTTGATGCAGGCCTGGCACAGGAACCCAGGGGACAGCCACTTTTCTCACGGACCCTGGAACATGGGACGCTTTTCTCGGGGTTCTGTTCCTTAGAGTGATAGACTAGATGTCTGCGTCCACCGAGTGAGACATGAATGCTAATGTCCTAACTCCGGCACGTGTATACTTGGAGGTGGCCCACTGGGGAAGTAATTAATGTTAACGAGGCCGAGATCCTGAGAGTGCAGCCCTGGATCCACAGGAAATGGATGAGATCAGTAAGCTGGCTTTGTCCTTTTGCTCCCACAGGGGTCACGTTCAGCACGGTGGTGCCAGAATGATGGTGGCAGTTTGTAAGTTAGAGGAAGAAGCCTCAGAACGAACCCTGCCTGGCAAGCATCTTAGTCTTGGACATCCAACCTCCAGAGCTGTGAGAAATACATTTCTGTTATACCAAGTGGGATCTGGGAAGCTGGCTCAGTGGGGTACAGGTGCTTGCAGCCCAAGTGTGAAGATCCGAGTTCAGATCCCCAGCACCCACGTAGAGAGACGAGCGCAAGCGTGATGCCTGTAACTCCAACGCTGGGACAGGTGAAGCAGAGACAGGGAGATCACTGGGACTTGGTGGTCAGCCAGGCTAGCCAAACAATGCCAACCTCCAGGTTCATGGAGAGACGCTGTCTCAAAATTATAAAGTGGAAAGCAATACAGGAGGAGAGTCCATGTTTTATAAGCCTTGGTGTGTGTGTGCATGGGTTGGCTCACACACACACACACACATTCACACACACACACACACACACACACACACACACACACACACACACACACACACAGTATTTGGTGCTTTGTTGGAGTATCAAGAGCTAACTTAGTACCTTACATCTGTAGTCTGAACCAACATCACTGAGCCCAGACTCAGGCTGACACAGTAGAAGGAAGGATTATAACAGGGTGTGTGTGTGTGTGTGTGTGTGTGTGGTTCATCAGCACCATTTAGCAGTAAGGGTTGGATATTGTAAGGGAAAGTATGGCTGAGCTAACAGTCATTGTCTCTTCAGGAATGGGGGCTACAGGAAGAGAGAATATAATGAAGCTAATGCTAGTTGACTTTCTACCTTGTAGAAAAAGGAATTGTAAAAGAATCGGGTCCTGTGCTCTGAACTGGGTTGGCCTATCTGTGTATGAATGGGGATAGCCTTTCAAAATCTTTTGATACACAATTATGATTTGTTCCAAATGAAAGGTGGTGGTGTTGAAAATGTGCATGTGCCTTGTCAAAGACTTGGTAGCAGATTTAGGTTCTCTTGCCCTTCTTCATCTCACACGTCCTTGGATGGATTAATCTCAACTACCAGCTATAATCAGCTGATAATGGCTATTTGGAATGCTGTGCTTAGAAAGATTCTAAGACCTCTCCAGGGATCAGTGAAAAGATAGAATCTTGATGGATTAGTAATGTCTGCTGTGGACAAGCATGGAGAGGGAGGGACAACCATGTACTTGATAATTCTGTAAGTAACCCAATGATTAGGTCTGTTTCCACATGTATTGGTAGCATTCACATATTTGTTATTTATTGTCATCTATTTGTATAACTAATATTTACTGACTTCACTAGTTATAAAGAGGAAACAAGAATAACTGGGGAAAAATGGACAAGAAGAATAAATAGGAGAGTTAGCCTACCTGATAGTACCAGAGACTCCTGGTTCCATGCTATGTTTGAGGTTGAAGTGTCTTTCATCCCTGTGACCCAAGTGGCAATGAGGATGTGGCTGTCATCACCCATCCATAGCCATCAACTCTGATCAGTGCTTGGAACACTTTGGAAGACATCATCAGACAAGTAGGCCAATCTTCTGAGAAATGCTGCATGACCAGGCCGGTCGTGGTTCAGTGGTAGAGCATGTCCAAGGCTTGATTCTCAGAACCCCACCCCCACCTCACCTCCAAAGGACAAAATTAATGTTGTCTATCAAACTAGCACTCTTCTGGAAAAACGAATGGTCAGAATTAAAATACGATTTACATGACAAAGATTAAATGAAGACATTCTGGGGCTCCCTTACCCAATTCATTTTGCTTATATTTTCTTGTACTTGTCTAAGTGTCAGATGTGATAAACTTCTAAAGCTATATACATCTAAAATTGTTTTTCAATCTCCATAAAATAAAATTTTAAGTTGTGAAAAGGCAGTATATCACGGCTTAGTCAGTAACACCTGTTTCTTAGTGACACAGGAAATACTAGTATTTCAGTCAATGACATTTGGATTAAGTGGAAAATAGATATTACTAAGTAACAACAATGAAAACATAACAGATTCATTCCTTCTTTCCTTCCTTCATTCATTATGGAACATATGGCACATGCCCATTTTGATGTAGAAGTGTGTTCAAAATTAATTCCTACCCTTGTGGGGACTTACACTCTAACCCAGCCTTACTCAAGAATGTTCTGGAACTGGAGAGATGGCCCAGTGGTAAAGAGCACTGGCTGCTCTTCCAGAGGACCTGGGTTCAAGTCCCAGAACCTACTTGGTGGCTCATAGCTATCTGTAATTCCAGCTCCAGAGGATCAACACCCTCAGAGGGCATCAGGCATAAAAGTGGAACATGTAACATGCAGGCAAAACACATATATGCATGCAACAATAATATATTACAATAATAATAATTTTTAAAAGTATCTTCTATGGTGGGTCAGTGGGTGAAGGTCATTGCTACCCAAGCCTTGAGTTTGATCTCTGGAACCCATGTAAAAGTGAAAGAGAACTGACCCCAGGAAACTGTCTTTTCATCTTCATGTGTGTGCTGTGGCATGTGCTCCCCCCTCCCCTCACACACGACGACGATGACGATGGTGATGATGATGATGATGGTGATGATAATGGTGATGCTGCTGCTGCTGCTATAAAAATTGTTTTAAGGAATGCCTTATGACAGAGGTGGGATTTGAACTTCAAACCTGCTGGAAATGTGTCCTTGGACCTCTTTTATCTACCACTTACTTTTTCTCCCCGGTCCTCAAACAAGGCTTTTCATGGGGATCAGTCCAAGCCCATATCAGTCTGACTGTCCTGTTGGAGAGACCGTGTGGACAGTTCACATGAAGAGGCAGACCTCCAGGCGGACACAGAAAGCCCAGCTGAGATGTTCCTACCAGGTGTACGAGGGAAACCTCGGAGGTTTCAGCACCAACTGTAGCTCATTTCAGCCATGTGAGGGGACCCCAAGCAAGACCAGCAGAAGACCCACCCAGGTACGCCTCAGGCAGCTCAGAACGATGAGAAAGATATGGTGGTGGTGGTTTGGAGCGGCCATCTTTTGGACTCGTTTGCTCCTTAGCAGCAGGTAGCAGAAAAGGATGGCTTATTTGAAAAGGTGGCATTAGTAAAGTTGAGGGCAAGACAGAGATATGGGGGAGACAGAGGTATCGGGAGAGAGTTTGATGTACACGAGGACCTGACAAAGGCCAGTGTGGTTCAAGGGCAGAGCTATGGGGAGCGTAGTACAGGTGGAGAGGGTGTCCCGAAGACCATGCAGGACGGTAGGGCTTGAGGGACCTGGATTTTAATGGAACGACAACAGAGAACCCTGAAGGGTTTCAAGTTTTAAGCAGAGGAAAGAGGTGATCACCTCTCTCTCTCTCTCTCTCTCTCTCTCTCTCTCTCTCTCTCTGTGTGTGTGTGTGTGTGTGTGTGTGTGTGTGTGTGTGTGGTGTGCTTCCTTGGTATCTTATTTAGGGTTTCTATTGCTGTGAAGAGACACTATGACCATGGCAAGTCTTATAATGGAAAATGTTTCATTGGGGCTGCCTTACCGTCTCAGAGAATGAGTCCACTATCGTCATGGTGGGAAGCATGGCAGTGTGCAGGGAGACATGGTGCTGGAGAAGAAGCTGAGAGTTCTACATCCAAGGATCAGCAGGCAGCTGAAGAAAATGGTGTGCCACACTGGGTATAGCTTGAGTATCTGAGACTCAAGACCTGCCTCCTAGTGACACGCCTCCTTCAACAAAGCCACACCCACTCCAACAAGGCCACACCTCCTAATGGTGCCACTCACTATGGCCAGCCATTCAAACTCATGAGTTTATGGGGGCCATTCCTATTCAAACCACCATGCCTGGCTCTTGTGTGTAAGAAGAGATTCCAGGCAGGCTACGGAAAGGCAGAAAGAACAATTTTATGGCCACTGTAATTGTCTCCCGCAGAGGTGTTGGTGGCTTGGAGGAAGAAGGCCGGTTAAGGAGAGTAGCAGAGACACGCAGCGCCCACACATCATTGGGAGGTGGGATACACGGCACCCCACATCATTGGGAGGTAAGATACACGGCCCCCTGCGCCATTGGGAGGTAGGATACGCAGCGCCCGCACATCATTGGGAGCTAAGATACACGGCACCCCCACATCATTGGGAGCTAAGATACACGGCACCCCCACATCATTGGGAGCTAAGATACACGCACATTATTGGGAGGTAGGATACACAGAACTGGGTGATGTGAAGTGTGAGAAAGACGTGCCAAAAATGACTCCCGGCTCCCTGACTTGACAAGCGGGCGGAGGCTGGTGCCATTTACTGAGAAGGGGAAGCCGTGGGAAGATGAGGTTTGGGTTAGGGGACGCAGATCAAGAGTTCATTGGTGCACGCTGGGGCTGGAGCTGTCAGTGAAATCAAGGAGCCGCGAGATAGGCAGCCGAATATACAAGTTTACATTCTAGCAAAACGGTCTGGGCTGGGGATATTCATTTGGAAGTCATCTGCCTAAAGATGACATTTAAAGCCAAGAGAAGAGATGAGACTGCCTAGGGAGAGAGAGGAATGAGGGGGAAACGCCTTCAAAAACGCTGACACTAAATATCAGTCCAGGAGCAGACCCTGGCAAATGGCTTGACCCACAAGCCAAGAGTCCCCCACTGGAGCCCCAGGAAGCAAGTTCAAGGTGTTTCTATCTAGCTGCTCTTTGCATATTTAGGATAAAGATTAATGTCCTCCCAAGCATCCTCCTCTCCCTACACTTTCCTGGTCCCTCTTCTCTTCCCTGTAATGTAGAGTGGAGTCCTCCCCCACATAGGCTAGTCTTCTCTCAAAGGTCTTTTCTCTGAGTGTGACACTCCAGGAGGGATTGACCAGCCCATATGAGAAATGGACAAATAGATACCAACTAAACAAACAGCAGGTCAGCACAGCTGAGGATAGCTGAGCTCCGCTAGGGTGTTGCTAAGAGATTTTTAATTCTGTTCCCCTTCTATAGGGAAGGGCTGTGGGCTCCCGAGAAAGCTCACAAACAGTCACATGAGCCCAGGCACTCTGCCGCTTTCTGCCTGACAGCCTTGGTGGTGGCTGAGAGTGAGATTGTTTCCCTGAGCGGAAAATAAATAGCCTGAGACTTCAGCAAGCCGTGGGAGCCAGAGGGCAGCTGGCCTGCTTTCCTCCGAGGCCTGGAGATGGATTGCTTGGGAAAAGCTGGAACCTGTAAATGCAGAGCCGAAAGTTCTCCATCTTTTGCTCATTTACACCGTAAACTTTTGCACTTCAGAGATGCCAAGGGCAAAGAAATCTGCAGGCATGCCGTTGTTCCCCTCAGAGTTCTGGCTGGAAGAGGTAGCCTGAGTTCTCCATCAGTGCTGCCCAGGTTCACCACATAAGGTTTCTATCTTGGTGACATACATCGCGCCCAGAAAACTAAGGCACAGTAAACACATACACAAACTAAATCCCCTGAAGATCCAGTTTGAAAACACATGTCCAGAATGGAGGAAATCCCTTAGTTGTAGAGTATCCACTTAGCATGGCCAAGGTCCTGTCCAGGGTTCCATCCTCAGTACCATCAGACCAAAAGAAACAGCAACAAGAAAATTCCAATTAACAGTTAACAGCAATAAAATCTCCCAGACTCAAGTATCCAATATTGCTTTTGCAAGACAGGACTCATCCTTACCCCTGACAGCCAAGCTGAAGGCTTTATGAAGCCTTGCTCAGCCAGAGACTGGGTCTGCAAAGCAATGTACAGGTTCATCGAGAGGGGTCCTCAGCATTATGGAGACCAAAGTTGGTTTGTGGGGTAGAAGCTTCTCTTCAAAGACGGGAGTGGATGGGGGGCCCCTGTGCCGATCTGATAGCATACCTGTCTCCACACGGGCCTGGGCTTTGCTCTGTTCTGAGAAGGGAGTGTGCAAGTCACATCATGGTAGAACAGTGATGCTCCAAGTGTGGTTCTCCCAAGCAGCAGCATCGCCCCAGAATTTGTCACAAATGCACATTTTCAAGCCACTATAGGAGTCCTGAATCAGAAACTTGTGGTAGGGTCCAGAGCACTGGGTGAGCAAGCCCTGCAGCCGGATCTGAGTGGACGCTCACTAGCTGAACAGCTCCATCAGCATGCTTTTTAATTCTATAGTAAACTCTAACTTTTACATTCTATTTCTATATTTTATGTGTGTGGGTGTGTTTTGCCTGCATGTATGTCTGGGTATCACATATATGCCTGGCAACTATCGAGGCCAGAAGAGGGTGTTGGATCCCCTGGAACTGGAGTTACAAATGCCTGTGAGTTGCTATGTGGGTGCCGAGAATTGAACCCGGATCCTCTGGAAGAGCAGCTGAGGCCCCTTCCACTTGGATGAGTCTAACTTGTGTCAAGTTGACACACAAGACCAGCCAGGACAGACCCTTAACACTTGAGGAAACAGCAGAAGCAGGAAGATGTCTCTGGAACACCTCAGGGCCCTCCCTGAAGCAAGCCATGGAAGGACTCTCCAGGCTTTCCTGGGAGAAGCTCACTCTGTACCTGGAAGACAGGAGCATCCTTATCTCCACAGACATGGCACTCAGGGAAGAGGGAAAGAGCAGGTCTTACTATGCTGCCCTAGGGTGCCATCAAGTCACCCCCTTTATCCCGCCAGACTCGGGCACCTCTGCCCACAAGTATAGAAACACACAGGAGTCTTTGCTGTGTTAGGCCTGCACTTCTGAAGACTCCCCCACGGTGTATAACCAAGACAGAACAGGCACTTCTGTGTTTTCACTTGATGACTGTCTTACTAGACATGCCTCAGCCCCATTCCTAGGGATGGGTGAGGAAGAGGAATCTCTCCCCTTACAAGTCCCTTACCAGGACTCATCTATTCAGCCAGGCTTGGAGCAAGCTTTCCTTCTGCTAGCTTCTGGTAGTCACCCAGGCAGCGGTGTGAATATATATGTATGAACAGTAGATGTGTGTACACGCCTCTGTATATGTGTACACACCTGTGTGCTGTGCATTGGCAGGGCGGGGAGGAAGTGGCCATCATCCAGCCCTTATATCCAGGGTCTTTATATCTTAAGCCGGGGACTGCACTATCGCAGGACTGTAGAATGCAGGGGGACTCCGGTACGCTCACCAGCACGCAGTGTTGTCATATCTGTGTGTCGTTCCCCACCCTCCATCCCCGCCCCAGATCCCAACTCCATGGGTGTTGCATGGGGCCAAGGAATGTGCATTTACATGGCCCTCTCCCGCTCAGCCATTCTGTACTGCCATGAGGACGCACAGCTTCCTTTCTCTCTCTGGGGCGATGCTTTGGGGGAGGGGAATGCAACACTGTGGAGCTGAGAAGGGGAAATTCTGGAACAGGCTCTCTCTAGCTGTACTGCTCCACCAGTATGGTTTCCACCCCGTAATAAATTCATTCTACCGCGTACTTTTTCTGGTATCTTTTTTTTTTTTAATTTAATTTGGAAAGTTTCAGAGGGAGGGAGGAGTTTTATTTTTATAACCAGAGGACACTGGAGAGGACAAGAGGGAAACCAGCAGAGGCAATCCTGGAGGGCTGCAAGGTCCCCCAGTTTCCCCGTCAGGAGCTGTGAGGCAGAAGGACACCCCTGGTTGAGAAATGTCACCACTGCACGTGGGAGGCGTAGAAGGCAATGGTGCTGGGGATGATTTGAACTGTGGGGATCTGGCTTAGGAGGTTTCAGAGCAGAAGAATATCAATATGCGGCCTAGAGACCCATCTTGTGATATTTTGATGAAGAATGTGGCTGCTTTTTGCCCTTGTCCGAAGAGTCTGCCTGAGGCCAAACTGAAGAGTGTTGGGTTAATTTCCTCCATTAGCAGAGGAAATCTCAAAACAGCCTAGTATAGACTTTGTTGTATGGTTACTAGGGGTAACTCTAAGGAAGATTTATAATGAAAAGGAGCAAGCTGAGCAAATATAAATACAAACTGTACAAATTGAGAAAAGGGGCACCAGGAAGTGGACTAGAGCTAAATCCTGTGTTCAAGGAGATAAATGAATTAAGAAATGAGATAGAGGGAGAGGTGGCCTCAGGGCAAGATCCCACCCAGCTAAGTTTCCAACTTGTGAAAATGAATTAAAGAAAAGCTCAGATCCAGGTGTCCATACCTTTAATCCTAGCACTTGGAAGGCAGAGGCAGGTTGATCCCTGAGTTTGAGGCCAGCCTGGTCTACAGAGCAAGTTCCAGGACAGCCAAGCTTGGACAGTGAAGGAAACCATTGAAAACAGAAAGTTGGTGAAGAAGTAATTGAACGAGGGTCCCATGTTTCCAGCAGAACTTGGCAGCTTTGGCCATGTGGTTCTGGCTTTAAGGATAGAAGAAAGGGGCTATGGGATAGTCCTCATTGACTAAGGAAAGCCACTGAGGCCAGGCATGTGTCAGGGGTGTCCCTGAATGAAGGCCTAGAGAGGCCATTGTGTGAAGCTGTGAAGGTGAAGCCTGGATTGCCTTGGAGACCCCAAGATGCTGGAGATGCCAGAGCCATGGGCTACCTGCCCATGAGAGCTGCTAACAAGGAGTGGAAGCAGCCAAGAGAGAGAAGTGTGTTGCAGTCAACAAAGCTAAACAGAGTTGGAGATCTGAAGAGTGTTTCAACATCAGACATGGGGATGCAGAGTGTGGAGTTCCCAGCTGGTTTTTGGTCTTGCTTTGGTCCAATATTTCCTCACTATACTTCAGTCCTTATGTTTTGGAATGGTAATGTACATCTAATGTATAAGTTGGAAGTATGTGATCTGTTTTTTTAATTTTAATTTTACAGGAATTATAGCTAAGAGATGGCATGAATCTCAGAAGAGACTTTGAACTTTAGACTTTTAAGTAAGTTTGAGACTTATAGGCCATGGAGATTTTTGAAGTTGGACTGAATTCATTTTTGCATTATGATATGGCTACAAGCCTTGGGGGCCAGGGAGTAGAATGTGATGCTTTGAAAAAAAAAAGGTCCCTAAAGGCACTATTAGGTGGTGTGACCTTGTTGGAGTAGATATGGCCTTGTTGGAGGAAGTATGTCACTATGGGGGTGGGATTTGAGGTCTCATATATGCTCAAGCCACGCCCAGCGTCTCAGATCACTTCCTGTTAATATGTAGAACTCTCAGCTCATTCTCCAGCACCATGTCTGCCTGCACTCCACCATGTCCACCATGATGATAATGGACTGAACCTCTGAAGTGTAAGCCAGCCCCAGTTAAAAGTTTTCCTTTATAAGAGCTGCCGTGGTGGCACACGCCTTTAATCCCAGCACTCAGGAGGCAGAGACAGGTGGACCTCTGTGAGTTCAAGGCCAGCCTGGTCTACACAGCATGTTCCAGGACAACTAGGGCTGTTACACAGAAAATCCCTGTCTCAAAAAACCAAACCAAACTAAAACAAACAAAAAAGAGTTGCCATGGTCATGGTGTCTCTTCACAGCAATAGAAGCCCTAATAAAGACAGCAAATATGTGCAAAATATAATTACATATATTATATAGCTTGAGTTTTACTGCCTGGCCCACAGTCAGGACAAATCTCTGTCACCCACCAGTCCCACAGCCGCTCAGATCCAACTAAGTAAACACAGAGACTTATATTGCTTACAAACTATATGGCCATGGCAGGCTTCTTGCTAACTGTTCTTATATCTTAAATTAATCCATTTTTATAAATCTATACCTTGCCACGTGGCTCGTGGCTTACCGGCGTCTTCACATGCTGCTTGTCATGGTGGCGGCTGGCAGTGTCTCTATGACTCAGCCTTCCTGTTCTCTCAATTCTCTCTGTTAGTCCCGCCTATACTTCCTGCCTGGCCACTGGCCAATCAGTGTTTTATTTATTGACCAATAAGAGCAACTTGACATACAGACCATCCCACAGCACATATATATGTACAAAATGTCATAAAGAAAACCAGTATTTTGTATGCTAGATAAAAAACTTATTTATTTATTTATTTATTTGAGAATTTCATACAGTGCAATTTTATCATATTCTTTCCCATCCCCACCTCCTCCTAGGTCTTCCCCACCTCCCTACCCACTCAATTCTTCTCTTTTGAAAAAGAAAAGAAAAAAGCCACTAAAAACATAGAGTCTGGCCTGTGCTAGCCAACTACCCCTGAGCACAGGGCCTGCCTTGGAGTGTGATTGATGTACCCAGTGGCAATGCTCTGAAAAAAATGGATTTTCCCTCTCCGGGAAGCCATAGTTTGCAAACAGCTTCTTGGCTAGGGTTGGGACTCTGTGCTCAGTTCCCTTCCGTGGTGCCAGGATTTTGTCTGTCTTGTACACGCCGCTGAAGCTTCTGTGAGTTCATATTTACATGTGCCACGATGTGTCTGGAAAATGCTGCTGATTTAAAAGTTACCCCCCAACCCTGGCTCCTACCATCTTTCTACCTCCTCATCTGCATAGATTCCTGAGCTGAGGGGGCAGGTCTGAGAAAGACATCCTTTTTAGGGTCAAGCACTCCGAAGTCTCTCCCTCTCTGTGCATTGTCTAGCTGTGGGTCTCTGTGTTAACTGCCATCTACGGCAAGAAGCAGCTTCTCTGCCGAGGGCTGAGGGAGGCGCTGATCTATGGGTGTAGCACTATGTCATTATGGCTTTAGTGTTTGTTCACTTAGCAGAATCAGAGCCATAGGTTTTCCTGTAGGACTTACATAGTCAGGTTCTTGACCTCACTTACAATACAGGTGTGGGCTCCATCTCATGCAGTGGGCCTTAAATCCAGTCAAAAAGTGCTTGGTTGCTGGGTGATGGTGGTGCAAGCCTGTAATCCCAGCACTTGCAAGAAAGAGGCAGGCGGATCTCTGTGAGTTTGAGGCCAGCCTGGTCTACAGAGTGAGTTCCAGGCCATCCAAGGACAGCTAAGGCCAGAAGGAGAAACCCTGTCTTGAAAAAGCAAAATAAAAACAAACAAACAAACAAAATACTTGGCTACTCCCCTAAAATCCATGACACTATGGCACCAGTGGGCACATCTTAGGGCAGGTCCTCACAATAGCTTTCCACAGGCTTTGTAGCTGGGTGAGATGAATGTTTCCTTTTCTCCTCTGGTAACCTGCCAGGAGGGGTGAGGACCAGCTAGATCTATGCCATAGATGTGGTGTCCTCGGCAAGAGGGCCTTCCCGTCACGTTGTGGAGGGCAACCAGCGGCATTGGCAACAATCTGCAATGTTGGGGGGGGATAGGCAGAACCACTTGGCCAATTGCTCAAAAAGATGTACCCCATTCCTGGTACTGGGGACTTCATGGCAGCACATGATGTCTAGGCTTTCATATGGCTTTTCAAAGGCCTTTAGTATTACTTACCTCCCCCAACCCCATAAGAAAGAGAGGAAGCCTGCTTTCCAGAAACTGGCTGCTGTGTGAATTCCCAACAACCCAGCGCTTGGAAGGTCGGACGTGGATGAGTTCAAGACCAACCTAAAAAAAAGACAAAGAAGAAGGAAAGTGGGAAGGGAAAGAGGGAGGGAGAAAGAATGGAAGGGGAGAGAGAAATAAACAATGAAGGAACAGAAAAGTGAATCTCAGAGGAAAGTGCTGCTAAGCTGGGCTAACAGGGTCCCTCTGGGAACTTGGTGACGCTGGCACTGTGACCACCAGCCACAGCTGGGCTATCACTGTCCCTCTGGGAACGTGGTGATGCTGGCACTGTTCTCACCAGCCACAGCTGGCTTTTCAGTGCCTTCAAGAGCTGCCTAAGTCACAGAGGAGTGAGGTCTAGATCCCGTCACAACACTAGAGATGTGGCCTCCCACACGGGCTGGGGGTCCCCTTGAAAGTGGACGGAGAACAAAGTGAAACTTGGGAAGAGGAGGAGGAGGAAGAGGAGGAGGAGGAGGAGGAAGAGGAGGAGGAGGAGGAGGAAGAGGAGGAGGAGGAAGAGGAAGAGGAGGAGGAGACGAGAAACAGGCGCCATTCTGTCTCCCACGGTCGGTCACCCCAGCCTCAGCCTCACTCAGAGGTAGTCTGTGGGAGGGGAGGACACTCGACCTGCTCCAGTCCAGAACAAGGCCGGGCGGCACCGCAGGGCAGCTCCTGACGCTCAGGACAGGTGGACAGCGGGACTGTGGACAGAAGCCTCCCGACCATGCATGCCACCATGCAGCACTTCAGAGACTGGTGACGAGGGATGACAAAGGTGACAAAGTGCTCCCACCCACTGAGAGAGCAAGAGGCAAAGTCTGGCATTCAGAGCGCCAAGCTCCCGTCTCCTAGAGAGGCGGGTGCCGCTAGGTCAGTGTCTCTGGGGGTGACTCATGTCTCAGCCTCCCGGCCTCGGGCACTGTCCCCGCCTTGAGACAGGACTGCTTACTGTTACTTATTTATTCCCTGCCTCTCTCCTCACCCCAGCCTGTGACTATTGGGCTCTTATCACCCCAGGGCATGCTGGGAGGACATCAGCAGCACTGCAATTATCTGGATCATTCACCACCTCCACCCCTAGCGTCAGTTTGGTTCTGAACCCCCCACCCACCCACCCACCCTTCTGCATAAACCTGATATTCTAGATGCCTGATCTATGCAGTGAATTCTGGTTTAGGAGGTGAATCCTTGGCCCCAGATTCCCTGTGGTTTGTGAGACTAGCTCCGGGCTAGTCGGGATTCCAGGAAACTGGCCCTAGCATCAGCTTCTCAGCATCTGAAACAGTCATTTCAGAGCTAACAGCATGGACGAGGTGAGTTCATCCAGGAAGACCAGAAAGACACTGGTGTCTTTTACAATGCAAGCCTATCTGGGCCATGCCTCAGAGGCGGCCTCCTGTAGGACCACTCCAGAAGGGAGCATTGCTAAAGAGCACCCCATTCTTCTGACTGAGACCCTCTGTTCCAATCCACCCTTCCATCTAGCCCCTAGTTCAGGCTGAGCAGGGGCAGGGCCAGACCAATGTGCCCCCCCTTACCTCCTCCTGCTTACAGCAGGACCCACAAACTGAGCAGACAGTCATGGTTCCCTACATCTCCCAGTGCTTCGAGGCCGGTGTGCCATCTGGGTGCTAGAATCACTCCTCAGCCTTTTTGTCATATCATTCAGACCCCTCCAGTCTCCAACACCCTCATCAGTTACATGTTTTCTTCCTTTGGACTCAGTTCCTAGCATGCTCCAGCTCTGGGGCCCTCCTCCACAGCCTTCCTGCCTGTGTGCAGCCCCCCTTGGCTTGAGGACACTGTCTTGGGGTTTAGCAGGCTGTGGATTTGTCTGTTTGTCTGGGAAAACCTCCAGAAGAAGGTTTACTCTCCTGGGGTCCTATCTTCAGGGAGGGTGTTTATTGGGATAAATCCACGGAGTCTATTTAATGATCAAAGGAATTTATTTAACTCACACCCACAGGAGATTTATCACAGGGTCCGGGAAACCAAACCACTGAACGGTTTGGTCCAGGAAAGCTGAGCCATGTCCCACTGGATGGTTTGGTCCAAGATCTCAGCATCCAAAACCTCGAGGTAGCCAAGAGAATCCCAGGTCTTAAGGGTCCCCGGTGGTCACGCCCCAGAGGCAGGTACCTCGAGGTCATAGGCAGGCGTAAAGGCCACAGCGGCCTGATTAGAGGTGGTGCTTCAGGGCATGGCTCAAACAGCCACCCACTCCAGGTGCTGGGTAACCACGAGGATGCCAGCTGACCGACACAGTCACACCCGACACTGGAGAAGCATCCATGCTGTGCTCTCGGATGTTTGTTTCTGGAACTTCACCGTCCGGGCCCTACAGAGTATGCAAGCATACTTCTAATCTGTGTAAACGTTCACATCAGACAGGCCGAACAGACAAGCAAGTGCTCAAGTCTGGGGACATTCCCTGCACCCCAGGCGGACCCACAAACGTGCTAGGACCTCTGGGTAGTAAACCAGACCTAGAAGGCTAGGAAACACTGGGATAGATGTTTATTTGTTTATTTTTGAGACAGAGTCTCAGTCTATAGATCAGGCTGGCTTTGAACTTGCAATCTTCCGGCCTCAGCCTGGGGAGTGCTGAGATTATGGGAATGGGCCATTGTGATTGGCCATAATTGTGACTTTTGAAAACACCCAGAGAGCTAATTAGGAGCCCCGTTCTTTCTTTCCTCCATCAGCAAGAACACAGGCAGCTGTGGACAGGTGACACTCGCAGGTGACACCTGGGAGGGTGGGTCCTAGCCTGGGGGCTGCTGCCAGCTCATACCTGGAAAGGCCCTGCTCTTCCACCATGCTGCCGGACGCCCACCTGCCCTGAAAGCACGGGCATCTCCCCACCTGTGCTGAAGAAGCAGCGTGGCCAAGCACTCTGTCCCCAGAAGTGCTTGCTGAGGGGGGCACAGAGGAGGGGGCGACGGCCTGTAGCAGCTACTGGCAGCCCAGGACAAAGAGTGGTGAGCTCTCCACAGAACTCATAAGCCAGGCAATGCAGCCAAGCCCGGGACTTCCCGACACTGCAGGCGATCACGGGTGGAGAACCATGCGAGTTCCCGTCTGCCTCTGCTCTCTCCCTCATTACCACTGCCACCAAGGCTCAGTTCTCAAACCTGGCCCGGCACGCAGCACTGGGTCTCTTTCCTCCCGGCTTTCTTCATCCCCAACCCTCCCTGACCGTCCCCGACCTGTACTCATTTCCCATTTCTGCATTACATTTCTTCTACAGGGCCGAGAGGTGGCTCAGTCGGTAGGAGCACTGGCTGCTCTTCCACAAGACCTAGGTTCAATTCCCAAGCATCTCACATGGTGGCTCACAACCATCTGCGACTCCAAACCCAGGGCATCCAATGTCCTCCGTGGGCATCAGACACAGATACGATGCACGGACACACACGTAGGTGAAATATCCATACACATAAAATAAAAATAAAAGGAAACCACCGAAAAATAACAATAACAAAGAATTAAAAACAACCCTTGACTATTTAAAAAGATGTCGTGAATGAGACAGACAAGTAAACAAATAATTCTCCAGCAGTGCATTAGGGGACATGAGCAATAGCAAGGCCAGTGTGCATGTGGAGGAGCTGGCTTAGACTAGCGGAGTCGGGCAGGCCGTCAGGGGAGCCGTGACAAGGAAGCTGGGTTCTGAGCCACTCAAGGAGCTTGTCACTCGTCAGGGAAGTTAACTGTAGAGGAAATGAGCGCAAAGGCACGGACCATACTATCCGGCAGAGAGGTTGGCAAATGTCTGCTGGGCTGTGGTTGTGATAGAGTCCTCGCTTAGCATTTGCAAGAGAGGGGATTCATTGCCCAGGACAATTAGTGAATATATAGATATGAATATATATAACTATATATAAAATTATATATATATATATAATATATATATATGATTGTTGAACAAACAGAAGTTCTACTCTCCCTTTTCACTGTCTTGTCTTTTTCTTTTCAGTGCTGTGGATCAAACCCAGGGTTGTACACAAGCACTCTGAGCCATATCCTCAGCCCTTGGTTTTTTGAGGTAGGGCTTACGATGTAGCCCAGGTTGGACTGAGACTCACGAGCCTTCTCCCTCGGCTTCCTAAATGCTGGGGTTACAGTGCGGTCCGCTAGACCCACCTAGGTCAAGTCTCGATTATTTTCTTTGCTCTTTTTTCCCCCTAGTGCTAGGTAAGTCCTTCACCACTGAGCCACACCCCCAGCTGCTTTGTCCTGTTACCCTGTCACTCTAGCTCGGTGGTGGCCTCTTACCTGGAGACTGGACCTCTGGCAACTCTAGCCTTCATTTGCTCCCCAACACTGTGGGTAGCTGGCCGACCGTCAAGAGGTGCACCCACAGAGACAGAGCAAACAAACGTGGGAAGAACACTGTGTATCCATTCATACGGAAAGATTGGGTATTGTTCATGCCACGCTTGAAGTCTTCCTGTGCATTATACGGTATTAAAAATAGAAGCCAGGTTTAACAA
Organism: Peromyscus maniculatus bairdii; assembly: GCF_049852395.1. NCBI lineage: Eukaryota > Metazoa > Chordata > Mammalia > Rodentia > Cricetidae > Peromyscus > Peromyscus maniculatus. The sequence goes on along the minus strand of NC_134873.1, from coordinate 56,676,995 downwards.
AGACAGAATCCGATACAGGCTGCAGTGAACTCGCTTCCCCGACACCTCAAAAGTCCAATGTCCATTGAAATTCAGAGCTGGAGGTTCCTGTCTTAGCCCCACACTCCACCGCATTTACTGATTTGGGCTAGAGCATGATCAGAGGTCAGAGGTGACCTCTGGCCACCTTCCGCCGTGTCTGAGATGGGTCTGTGCTGTTTTTCTGGTATGCTCACCCCTTGCTACCTGGTAAGGTCCCGAGGAGTCTCCTGTCCCCACCGCCTGTCTCCAGCTGGGACCACACACACTTGTGCCACATCCAGCTCTTACGTGGATTCTGGGGATTTGAACTCGGGTCCTCAAGCTTGTACAGCACGTGCTTTATCCCCTGAGTCGTCGCCCCAACTCCATGGCTATATTTGACAACATGAGGTGGGCAACGCTACACAGACATTTATTATATAAACACCTTTTCCTATCGAGAGGTATGTCGGCATTTTAACACCCATGCTCCTTCACCCGGAGTGGGGTTCCCATAACTTATGGACTCTCATGGCCTTCCCACTAGAGGTATCACGCCCAGACACTTTCCTTCTGCTACCGTCTACAGTTCTAACTCGGGGGGGGGGGCTTCTTTGGGGGAAGTGGACGGTGGTTTGGGGGCTTAAAAGAAAGAAATGAGACGTGACAGGGTAGAGTTAGCTGAGGATAGCACCCCACCTCACACGCTACAGTAGATAGAGTCCGCGCTGCGTGCAGCGGTGCCCACTGAGGCTGACAGAGTCTTCAGAACCTGCCTGAGCCACTGAAAATTGAGAGGAGATAAAAATAGAACCAGAGCTGAGCACCGAGACTTTTCTAAATTCGCCGGCACAAAGACGGCCCCAGGAGGACTCGGCTCCTCGGTGCTTTCATCCACGGCACGTCCTGCTGTCTAAAAGTCTCCAGGGTTTGGGTTTTCTGAAAGGTCCCCATCAGAAAGCAAGCAGAGTGGAAAACTCTGAGGCTCGAGCCAAGGACAATGGCCGCTGGGTGACCTTGGGTCAAGTCCTTAACCACTGAGTGGCTGCGGCCTCGTCTGGAACAAGAGGGTAACTAATGTGCTACTCCACAGACTTATGAAATGGACCGGTGCCTGGAGCAGAGGCAGCGAATGAATGGGACTTAGTCCTGTTGAATCTGTTCCTCGGATGAGCCCGAAACGAAAGATGGATTTTTTTGTTGTTTGCTTGCTTTGGGAGAAGAAAACAGATTTATTGAGTATGCTGAGGGGAGGGAGCAGGCTGAGCGGTACTGAGTATCCACCGCTTGCAGCCTTTGGTTAGTGTTTGAGAGGCTCACACTGGCCTTGAACTCTCAGCAATTCTCCTGCCTCAGCTACACCTGGTTGAAAGCTGGTGGGGTTTTGTTTTTTGTTTTTTTACTTTTAGAGCTTTTGGGGGGAAAAAAGTGTGTGTATGAACATATGCGCATGATGTGTGCACATTCATGTACAAGGAGGATACTGGCTACCCTGCTTTATCATGCTCCACAGGACTCACCTGAGACAGGGTTCCTCACTGAACCTGGAGCGAGGCTCGTGGCAGCAAGCCCGAGTGATCCTCCTGTCTCTGTGGCCCCTCCACAACCGCTGGCCCTGGTCACAGGCTAGCTCAGCCACACAGCTGCTTACTTGGGTGCTGGGATCTGAACTCACTTCCTCAGCCTACCATGCAAGCCATCTTCCCGCCAGGCTTTGAAGAGGTGGGTGATAGGTGTGCACACTAGCTGTAAGCAGAGTCCACAAGCATGGTGCCTTTAGCATAGGCTGGAAACGTGCCGGAATGGTTTAGGGTGCCTTACTCCCCTGGCCCTCAACCTTCACAGGGAGACATTCCCGGGGCCTGGAGGGGGCAGGGCTGTATCCTGCAGGAAAGGGAAGTTTGGCTGAACCTCACTGAAGGTCCCAGGAATGGTCTACCCTCCACCCACCTTGACCCCATGTCTGGCATCTTCCCAAGATCTCAGGTATGCAGTCATACAGGAAGGCAGAACCTGCCTCAGTGTGACCAGTCCACGGAAAGCTTGCCAAGGGCACAGCGACGTGACCCTCACATCTCCAGGACAGAACGGCCATGCTGGTTACTTCCTACTGCTGCCATAAAACACCGTGACCAAGACAGCTTATGAAAGAAGGTGTTTCGTTGGCCTTACAGGAGGGTTGGCTTCTGTGACAGCGCCCGAAGGCATGGCGGCAGGGCCAGCGGCGAGCTCTCATCTGGAACCTCTCCCGCCGCAGAGCACACTGGGAATGGCATGCGCCTGAAACCTCAAAGCCCACCTCCAGTGACGTGCTTCCCTAGCAAAGGCCAGACCTGCTTGTCCTCCCTAACCAGGCACCAGCTGTATTCAAGTTCCTGAGACTCATCGCATTCAAACCACCACCCCGGCCACAGACAGGGAGGGCTCAGACCCTGTGAATGCTGTCTAAGTGGATGCCGGGGCAAAGCTGCTTTCCTCCCTCAGTGGCCAGGGTGCGGACCCAAAGCACCACAGGCTGAGTGTCTGGAAACCACAAAGCACTATCTGTCGGTCAGCCCTGGAAGCTGAGGTCTGAGGCGAAGGCACCAGAGAAGCAGCCATGTCACTTACAAGCCACAGATGAGCCCTCCGTCTCCAGTGCCGAAGGCCGGAGGATCCCTGAGCCCCAGCATTCTTCACCCATTAGATACGTCACTCCTATTTGGAGTCTCCACCGTCACACGGCCTGGGTGTCACCATCCTCTTCCTGTAAGGACACTGTCATGGCGAGTGAGGGACCTTCCTACTCCAGAATGACCTCATTTGAGCTAATTGCGTCTATAACGATCCTATTTCCAGATTAACGTCACGTTCAGAGGTCCTGAAGGCTAGGACCCCAACAACTGAACCCTCGGCAGCCTGGAGGTCCTTCTGAGACGGTTGTCCCGGGCCAGGGGACCAGAGCAGCACCCATCACCTCCTCAGCAGGGGACGTGCTCCAGAGAAAGCACCAGCCAGGCCCAGTTCACCAGCCCCTCCCGGGCCCCTCAGAAGTGGAGGATGGAGACTATAGAGGCGGCACACATAAACTAGAAGGTGATGCCAAAGCCCACGCCATTTTTAATACACTGCAAAGTTTTGAACTGAACAAACCTCAGGGCCTGAATCTGAACTGGCTACCAGATGTGAGGAGCTTGACAGCTGGAGGGCGGGTCAGGGACGGGGTGAAGGGTCAGTCCACCCTCACCCGAGGCTCCGGCTCCTCCCTCCCCACCCCCTTTCCTCTTTTTATAAAAGATAATTTTTTGGGGGGAAAAATGAGTAACGCGTACTGACTGTACCTGTTTACGAGGTCCAGGGTGGAACTGTGGCACACACGTAGAGCTGGAGCCACACGGAGAAGACAGGTAGCTAGCAATCCACCTCCTTGGGGTGCCTGTGTGTTCCCTTGGGAAAGCGGAGATGGAGTGAGCAGACAGAGAAGGGTGGGCACCCTGGAGTCCACAGCACCTGCAGACATTCATGGCTTCCAAACCGTGTTCCCCTGCGGAGCCTGGTGCACCCGCCCGGGGCAGGCAGGAAGGAGCGGTTCCTCCCTGAATCCCCCTCTTCCTGAGCTCACACCCTCCCTGTGGTTTGCTTATCCTGGGCGGTTTGCCAACTGTGAGCGGGTTCGGGCCGTGGCCTTGATACCACCCCATGCACCCTCGCCACAGAGGCCAGAGGGAGGCCCTTGGGGTGGCTTGGCGGAGCCGACCTGGGGGAATCCCTGCAACCCCTTCCGTCTCTGGCTCTTCTGCGATGACTTTGGAGGTGTTTGGTAGCACCCTGCTGCAGGACACGACCTCACCTGGCTCTCTGCTCACCGACATCCCCACCTCAGCAATGTCCCCTGCCCTGGACACCCAGTCACGGGTTATTGGTGAAATTATTAAGGCCACTCCACGTAGTTCAAAGGGAGGTTTATTTTGTGGGGTAACTTACAAGTGAAAGGATAGGTAACAGGGTCTGGGAAAGGCATGGCGCAGTCCGTCGGTGTTCTCTGGAGAACTCTGCTCAGTCTAGCTCCAGCATCCAGGGTCCAGGCACTAAGAGAGCTCCCCTATCTGGATCTCGGGTCTTTAGGGGTCCTCTCTTGGTCTCGCCTTGTAGGCGTGACCGTTACTGAAGCCTCAATGGGGGTGGTACTTCCAGGTCAAAGCTGGAACGGATCCAGGCAGTGGCTGGAATGAGGTCTTGGCTGGGGAGGAGCAGGCACGATTCTGGAATGAAGGGCTTAAAGACGGGATTGAGAGACCAAGAGGGTCTGTCCATAAACAGGGAAAGGGACCGTTCCTGCACGGTGACACTGGAGATGGTCGCCGGAGTCCCCCTTAGCGGTTTTCATGCTCCCATCAAGGATGAGGCCTTTGTGAGAATGGGGCGCAGAAAGCATGTGGGCTTGAGGAAGGAGAGGAGCCGGCGTCCTGAGGAGAGGCAGGCGGGCACTGCCTCAGGAGATGTGTGGCCCATGACCAGGCAGGACTGAGTGAACACTGGAGATGATGATTGCAAACCCAAGGCCACGCAGCCCACCTGTCAGTTTCCGGCCATAGGAGAGAGGGGTCAGTGGGGGGGGGGGGGCAAGGTAGTTCAGAGCATTGACACCCGAGTTAGGACAAAGATGGGCCACCTGAGCTGGGCTGAGGGGACAGTCAGTATAGTGTGAACTGTGCCTCAGGCCTTCAGCCACACTTCCTGAGACTGCCAAGGACAGGCCACCCCATCCGAGCGCAATAAGGTGCCCTCACCTGGGCACTGGCAAGTCCACTCCGGGGTGGGGAGGCTGCAGTTGGAAGCTGGGCACCGTGTGTCACGACATTTCAGAGATTTTTTTTTTACAAGTAATTTGGAGCTAATACGCTGTCACTTTCTCTCACTTCCATCTGGTTAAGCTCCCTGTGTGAGAAGGAAATGACAGGGTGATGGTTGGCATTTGGCCTAGTGTGCAAAAATCAGCACCGTGGCTTGTAGGCTGAGCCCAGAGTGAACACCTCCAGGCGGATTAAGGGTTTTCACTACATGAACGACAACATTTCGAGGGGCTCCACATCTGCTGCTCCCGCTGCAGAGGCCTGGGGCACCCAGAGTTGGGGCCACACGGGCCCATGGTCACAACTGTCTACCTCTTCTTCCAAAGTGCTGCGCCCAGGCAGCTGACAGAGGTTTCCGGCCTCCCTGTGGTGGACGGCCACTCCCAGGCCATGTCCTAAGGTTCCCTTCACTGCACGCGCCTCCCATTGCTGCTGCCTGAGCGCTGAGGGGCCTGTCGCTTGCTGCCTCAGTCCCTGTTCCATTGCTGTGAGGAGACACCGTGACCAAGGCAACTCTTAGCAAAGAAAGCATTTAATGGGGCCTGGCTTACAGTTTCAGAGGGGTAGTCCATTATCATCATGGCGGGGAGCAGGGCAGCAGGCAGCCAGGCGTGATAGCTGAGAGCATTACTTCCCGATCCTTAAGCAGTGGGCGGGGGGGGGGGGGGGAGAGGAGGGAGAGAGAGACAGAGAGACAGAAAATACTATGCCTGGTATAAGTTTTTGTTTGTTTGTTTGTTTATTTTTTTGGTTTTTCGAGACAGGGTTTCTCTGTGTAGCTTTGCGCCTTTCCTGGAACTCACTTGGTAGCCCAGGCTGGTCTCGAACTCACAGAGATCCGCCTGCCTCTGCCTCCCAAGTGCTGGGATTAAAGGCATGCGCCACCACCGCCCGGCCTCTGGTATAAGTTTTTAAAACCTCAGGACCCACCACCAATGACACAGCTCCTCAACAAGGCCGCACTTCCAGACACTTCCGAACAGTTCATCAAATAGATGAGCCTATGGCAGCTGTTCTCATTCAAACCACCACACTGGCCTTCAACCCGGGGCCCAGCCAGAGTGACGGGTAAATGCCCAAGCTGCAGGTGAACTGGGTCCCTTAATGACAAAGGGCAAAACTTCCGACCAAGCAGGAACACGCTCTCTGTGCCTTAGGTCACTCAGCTGGCTCGGAACAGAGTCTGTGCCCTGGGGCTTGCTTGGGTACACAGCAGACAAGGAAGAAGAAACCGCACCTCAGTGATGCTGAATGGGAGCCGCCTGCTGGCTCATGGGCACTCTGGAACCAGGGTGGCCTTTCATGAACATCTGGACAGAGTCAAGGGATGGAACCTTTGTGTTCCCGGACTACCGGTCCTTCGCAGAGGCAGGCTGCTCCTGCAAGGGGAACACCATGGCGAAGGCAGCTACTCTTGCCTGTTGGATTAGCGCAATGGCTGTCTCCATCAATGTCTCTTCATACTGCTGCATTGAGGAAACTGAGGCAGGAGGGCAGGTCCACCTCCCCATGAGAGACGGAGGGGGTCAAGCAAGAAGTTCTAAGCCATCAACACTCCCTGTAACTGGGGAATGACCACGTTGGTCCTTCAGGGGGTCTGATGGTGGTACCCCACAGGATCTGTCATGATTCTCCCTCACACAGAGAAATGTTGATGTTCTGTAGCCCTTTATTTCCTGCTGGGCCTGTCTGTCACAGCAGCCCGCCCGACCCCCATCTGACAATGCTCTCCTCTGGTTTCCAGGGTATCTCCGTTAAGGTTTCCATTGCTGTGATAAAACACCATGACCATAAGTAACTCAGGGAGGAAATGGTTGGTTTCAGCTTCTAACTCTCAGGTCACACTCCATTGCTGAAGAGATGTCAGGGCAGGAACTCACACAGGGCAGGAGCCTGGAGGCAGGAGCTGACGCAGAGGCCATGGAGGAGTGCTGCTTACTGGCTTGCTCCCCATGGTTTGCTTAGCCTGCTTCCTTATAATGCCCAGGACCACCTGCCCAGGGATGGCAATCACCAACAGTGAACCGGACCCTCCCACATCAATCAATGATTCTTCTAGCTTGTGTCAATATGACATAAAAACGAGCCAGCACATGGGGTGTCTTAGTTAGGATTTCTAATCCTGTGAAGAGACACCATGACCATGGCAACTCTTATAAAGAAAACATTTAGTTGGGGCTGGCTTACAGTTTCAGAGGTTTAGTTCATTATTATCATGGTGGGACATGGTGGCGTACAGGCAGATGTGGTGCTGGAGCTGAGAGTCCTATATCTTGATCCAAAGGCAACAGGAAGTGAACTGAGACACTGGATGTGGCTCAAACATATATGAGACCTCAAAGTCCATCCCCAAAGTGACACACTTCCTCCAACAAGGCCATACCTACTCCAACAAAGCTATATCTCCTAATAGTACCACTCCCTATGAACTCATGGGGGCCAATTATATTCAAATTACCAAATAGGAGTAGATCATATGCTTAAAGAATCTCCTGCAGACATGCATGAACTCAGTGGTTTACAAAGTATGGTCCCCTGATGTGTATATCTGCACACTGTGTGCTGCTGTGACTGGTATAATAAAAAGCTGAACAGCCAACAGCTAGGCAGGAGGTACAGGTGGGACTTCCAGGCACCAAGAGAATTATGGGAAGAAGAAAGGCAGAGTCGCCAGACACAGAGGAAGCAGGATGTGTAGTATGGTAACAAGCCAAGTGCCAGAATGTAGATTTAAAAAAAAATATGGGTTAATTTAAGTTCTAAGAACTAGTTGAGAACAAGCCTAAGCTAAGGCGGAGCATTCATAATTAATAAGTCTCCGTGTCGTTATTTGGGGGCTGGCCATACAAGAAAGCCTGCTGTGGTCCCCAGCCCAACAGCATCACCATCACCTGGGAAACTATTCCCATTGCAAAGGTCACCCCTCCCCCAAGACCTACTGAGCCAGAACTTAAGAGATGGTACTGAGCACATGCTTCAGTTTGAGCAAGCCTTCTGAGGACAAACGCCGAAGAAGATGCAGATCCCTTGCGCTGGGCTTCCTCCGGTCTCCAGTCAGAGCACTGGTGTTATGCACAGTGCTCAGGACCTCTCAACATCAAGCCCTTACACGGATGGAGAATGGCTGTCTCCCAAGGGAGTCTGGAGGTGCCCTGCAGGAGCTATTGTGAAATGTCATGTGTCAGGTCCAAAGGAAACTCCACTCCCCCAAATTCTGGCACCTGTTCCCCTCTACCAAAGGAGCCATTTCCTTATCACTGACAGAAAGGACAAATGGCTATCTATGGTGTCTGTTAGCACAACAAAGCGCATGCTAGCCTCCAGGCTCCCTCGGTAGCCTGCCCCTTTGCTCTAAGCTTCTCCAATTCAGAAGCTCCTCTGACCTCAGCTTCTCATTCCTCTTATAAAAGTCATTTGGATATGTTCTTCTTACTCCCACAGATCCAAGGAGAAAGACCACTGACCCAAATCATGACCAAATTAATTAAACCAATCAATTAATGAAAGCAAGGTTTTTTAATCTGTGTAACCAGCTGTCTCTCCGTAGAGATGGGGTTCAAGAGCTCAGCATTGGGCATGACGAAGATAAGGGTTTTTATAGCTCAGGAGTAGGGGGTTTCCAAATGGGGGGTTTGGCAGGCAAATAGGTGGGTTACAGGAACAGAACATAAGCATAACAAGTTGGTCATAACAACCTCCGGAAACAAAGAAATGGTTGCAAGGTGGTCATAACAGTCATAATGAGGTGTTCATAACAGGTGGTCACTGTGATACCTCAGTAAAACCCCCCACTCTATCCCCTACAGACAAAGAGAAGCTTAAACCAGGATTCCTAAGTGTAGATAAGAACTTAGACTCCTTTGCCCCAGGTGGCTGTATCTGCTACAGGGACTTTGGAAAACACAGTCAGGATATTCGACCAAAAGACTAAAAAAACGGGAGGCGGGTTAACATAAATTATATGGTCTGTGCCTTTAAGAACTAGCCTCACAAAGAAAGGGGAGCACTCCTTCCAACCTCCCTGCTGTGAGTGAGAGATTTGGAAGAGTCTCCCTGGAGGCTTGTAAACTTAGGAAACACCTTACTTTTGCATTCTGTACCTAAAGTCTCCAGTGGCAGCTTTGGGGACTCAATCTAGGCACAACAAGACCCTCACTCTATTGTCTCAAAAAGGGGACCTTAGACAAAGATATCTCAATATAGAAAGACCCAGGCCAGTTTCAAATCCCCAGAAATGATGGCGCCAGCCCCAGGAACTCAAAAGAACAGAGTCAGGATGTCTGATGGTAACCAATTAACCACAAGATGCCCTTCTCCAGAGATAACATGACCAGACCCCGGAGAGGAGTTGTAAAACTCCTGACAGGGCAAACAGATAAGCTAGAATAAGATAAAGTCCAGGCCCGGGAAAAACTGGACCAAGGATGGATCAAGGATGGACCCGTACTAACCCCCTCCCCTCTAAGAAATGTTATGGGTTTTGCCTATAAAAACTAACTTCCCCAAGAAAGAGTAACTCTTCCCTGCCTCACTTGAGATGGCTTGAGATGAGTTCCCTGTCATGACTTGCAACAGAAGTAAACCTTGCTTTTGCATTCTGGTATGCTCATCCTTGGTGGTCTCTCTGGGGGTTACAATCTGGGCACAACAGTCACAATAACCTTTTGAAACAAAGATTTGGTTGCCATTTCTGGAACATACAGTACAGAATCATTTGTATTTAGAGTTACAGGTGGGCCATAACCCAGTCCTTGAGAAACAGATTTAATCATAAACAGGAATGAACCTAGTGTGTCTTTACTATAAGATGGCTTTCAAGCATAAGATGGAGGCAGGCTGGAGATATGGCTCAGTGGTTAAGAGCACTGCCTGCTCTTGCAGAGGACCCAGGTTCTGTTCCCAGCACTACCTCAAAACCATCTGTAACTCCAGTTCCAGGAGATCTGACACCCTCTTCTGACCTCTGTGAGCACCAAGCTGACCTGTGGTGCCAAATATACATGGAAGTAAAACACTCACACTTGTAAAATAAAATAAATCAAGACAGTCATGGAGGTGGAGGGCCCAGGAGGGCCAGGGTAGTATTTCCAGCCCCACATGTTCTTCCAGAATCCTCTACTCTACATGGAAGATTGGGCTTTATTCTCCCTTTTGTGAAACTGGATAGATCTTAATTTTGCTAAATGAACAGGGGAAAATTAATACCGATATATTTTTAAGTACTGTGTGGGAGAATATGGGAAAAAGACTCAAGGCTGAATCTATCAATCACTCTAAACAAGCACTCACCAAAACAAAACTGTGGGAGAGAGCTTAGCAGGTGAAGACAAACTGTGTTCATCTCTGGAACACACTCGGCGGAAGGAGACAACAGATTCCTTCCTGCAAGTTGTCACCCGACCTCCACGCACACAACGTGGCATATGCATGCACACACACACACACACACACACACACACACACACACACACACACAAACACACAAACATACACTAAATAAATGAAATTTAAAAATACATGTTAGTCTGCGAGTTAAAACCAAAAAAAAAAAAAAAACCCATAATAGTTAATAATAACATGGTGTTTACTTTTTCCATGCCCACATTTAATTCCAAGCCATCCCGGGGATAGAAAAAGCTCACTAAAAAGCACTTTGACCATCCTAAGGAATGGGAGTAACCATTCCTAGAAAGTTGGGGGCCTTCTTGCTCAGATAAGGTTGTTCACAGACAATACTCTGGTTGGGCTACATGATCTTGAGCAACAGACCTAGGAAGACTTTGTTTTGTTTTTGAAGACAGGGTTTCTCTGTAGCTTTAGAGCCTTTCCTGGAACTCACTCTGTAGACCAGTCTGGTCTCAAACTTACAGAGATCCACCTGGCTCTGCTTCCTCAGTGCTAGGATAAAAGGCGTGTGCCACCACCGCCCAGTTTGGAAGACTTTTCTTATGACAATAATGAATAAAATGAGCCTAAACTAATGTGTTTGAACTTGAACCTGACTCGGAGTAGACGCTGTAATCCCCACTCCAAATCCTCCTCATGGGGGGCGGTGTGCGTGCGTGCGTGTGTGTGTGTGTGTGTGTGTGTGTGTGTGTGTGTGTGTGTGTGTGTGTGTGTGGCCTCACAGCCTCAGGCCTGGGCTATGCCTCCCCACATACTTCCCTAACAATAAAATCTAGTTTCCAGGGCTTCTCCCCGACACCCACTCCTACCCCCAGACCCTTCCTCACAACCCTGGAGGGTCTCTGTTCGCTCCCTAATCCTATTCTGAATTCTTTCCATGTTCTTCCAGTCTGGACTGTCCACCCCTCTTGAATACCCTCAGTCGAACTGGATTCTGAGCATCCCTCCTGGCTGGCTGTGTTGAAGTTGCTTTTGACAGCACAAAGATGGTCCTTGAAGTGCCAAGTCTATTACAACAGCCTGAGAGTCAGATCTAAACTGAGTGGCCAGGAAGGAAGGTGTGGGCCTCAGCTGGGTCACACTCAGTAAGCAACATACTAGACCCAACAAACTACACCCTGCAGGGAGCAGGACTCTTGGGAACGCTGGGTTGTGGCCGGTCACAGAAAGCCTGATAGGCCCAGTTTGGCGCTGCATGTGCATGCAAATGAAATATATATGCAAACAAAATGTACATGCAAATGAAATGCAAAATAGGACCAATCAGAAAAGAGCTGTTAAACCTGGGGCGGGAAGAAAACAGCCAATCCTGAGAGTGTTCTCAGTTATGCCTGCGCTCTCCCCTTCCCAGTAGAAAGGCTGTCAGAAAGTCACAACTGCGGCTGGGCAGAAGCAGCCTGCTGTGCCCGAGGGTCCGGGTGAATTCCAGGGATACCTGATTCCTCCCTGGAGTGGCTGGCTCTTCCCGCTGGCTCTTGAGCAACCCCCTGCTCCGGTTTTACAGTTGCTAAACTGAACCCCCTGGGTTTCCAAAGGGGGAAGGAGCCCTGTGACCTGCAGCCTGTGGAGAAGTCCGCACAAGCTGTAATTCAGGGTTGGAAAGAACAGGGTGGGTCTGCTGCAGGGGCCGGGGGTGGACACTAGGCCACAGTACACTTTATCAGCTCTGTCCAGGGAGGTGGGGGGCTCGGTCCTGATTTCTGGGAGAGAAAGCAGTTTCTTGAAATCTGGTGAGCACCCACAGAGTGAGTTACTGGGGGCCTTGACCTTTGATATCTGACTAATAATCAACCTTTATAAGGAAACAAACTCACAAAAGTGCTCAAATGTGAATGTGTGTGTGTGCCCACGTACACATGGGTGTACACGTATGTGGTGCCTGGCACAGACTGACTGAAAGAGAACTAATTATACTGATAACCACCAAAGTTAATAGCTTTCATAACACGATGCCCCGACCAACCCCAAGGAGTAAGAAACAGTCCAGCGAGTTAGAAACACAGGCTGTGAACTGACCTGTAAGGACCCAGAGCATCTCGGTGTGGGCCTCCCTACAGGAGGATCCGTGCAGGGCACGGCACACCTGAGCACCAGCTTAGAGGAGGAGGAGTGTGCTTCACCAGTGGAGGAGTGGCCTGGATGGAGCCCAGCACTGGAGGTGTAGAACCAAAGACTAGATTTGGGGCTTTCTTTTTCTCTTTCTTTTTCTTTTTCTCTTCTTTCTTTCTTTCTCTCTCTCTCTCTCTCTCTCTCTCTCTCTCTCTCTCTCTCTCTCTCTTTCTTTCTTTCTGTTTTTTTGAGATAGGGTTTCTTTTTGTAGCCCTGGCCATCCTGGAACTCACTCTGTCGACCAGGCTGGCCTCAAACTCAGAGATCCACCTGCCTCTACCTCCCGAGTGCTTGGATTAAAGTCGTGTGACCACCTTGAGGCTTTCTTGAATGCCAGGCCAAAGAGGACATTATCCTGAGGTGACGAGAGTGTCAGGGGAGCGATATTATGACTCTTGGAATTTAAGATAATAAATTTAGCCCGTTCTGTGAAGGAATGGCTTGGAAATAAGAGTCCGGTGTCAAGGAAAGCAACCCGGAGCCGGGCGGTGGTGACGCCTTTAATCCCAGCACTCGGGAGGCAGAAGTGGGCGGATCTCTGTGAGTTCGAGGCCAGCCTGGTCTCCAAAGTGAGTTCTAGGAAAGGCGCAAAGCTACACAGAGAAACTCTGTCTCAAAAAAACAAAAAGAAAGAAAGAAAGAAAGAAAGAAAGAAAGAAAGAAAGAAAGAAAGAAAGAAAGAAAGAAAGAAAGAAAGAAACCCGGCTTCTCTGCACCCCCACCCCCACCCCATGCTGGTTGTGTGGAGATGGGACATGGGTGAGAAAGGAGCAATCTTAGAAACAGACTGTGGCTAGAACTCCGAGGTTCCTTTGGGCTCCAGGCTCACTCTGACCCCGCTGTCTCTTGGCTTTGGCCATCACCAGCACTGGTGCAGCTGTTTCTCATCTGTGGCCATTTCCCTGAAAAAAACTTAGAATGGCGGCCAAGAGGAAACATGTCAGGAAGGGCACAGGGAGAGCCCTAGGGGAAGTAGCTGGCTTCCTGGGGCTCAGACACTTTCCCCAAAACAGAGCAGCTTAGTAGCAAGTGGTGGGCTGTGATGAGCCCAGTGCTGGGGAGGCTGAGGCGGGAACATCAGAAGCTCAAAGTCATCGTCAGCTACGTAGTGAGTTTGAAACTAACCTCAGGTATGTGAGACTTTGCCTCAAAAGGACCATATGTCCTATTGTGGTGGCAATTCTTGGTTAGGGACTTTTTTCTTAATTAAAAAAAAATCATTCGAAGTGGGAAGATCCTCTTTTAATCTGGATCTTTTGAGCTGGGAAGATACCTACACCTTTAATTCCGATCTTTGGAGGTGGGAAGAGCCACCTTTCGCCTGGGCCACACCCCCTGCTGGCAGCCTGTCTAAAGGACCTGGAAGAAGGAAGCTTGTGCTCTGCCCGCTTGCTCTCACTCACTGGCAAGTCCATCCCTACTGGCGTCAGCGCCTACTTCCCCAGGGTTCTTGTGTATACTGAAGGCCAGCGGAGACAGCCAGCCTCAGGGACTGAGTAACTACCGGAGTTTTGGACTGTGAGTTGGCAGACAGCCATCGTTGGACTAGAAGGACCACAGCCTTTAAATAAATTCTCCTTATACATATGTTTTCATTCTGTACATTCTGTTCCTCAAGAGCACCCTGACCGGTGCACCTAGGATATCAGCTTCTCTGAAACAGAAGAAATGGGGAGGGGATTCCACAGAAACTGTGGTGGTTCGAACAAGAATGACCACCATGGGCGTGGCAAGCTTTCTCGTCGGGACTGTCAGCTCACAAATAATGACACAGAGGCGTATTCTTATGAAAGCTTGGCCTTAGCTTAGGCTTGTTCCCAACTGGCTCTTATAACTTAAATTAACCCGTTTCTATTGCACTACTGTCTGCCTCATGGCGTCACCTTTCTTCCATCTCACACCTCCGTTTTCCCTGTCTCATTGGCCAATCTGCACACCTAGATTCATCCTCCCAGTTTCTCTCTCTCCCTGCCTGGAAGGCCCGCCCATTCTCTCCTGCCTAGCTATTGGCCATTTAGCTCTTTATTAAACCAATCAGAAAGTGCCATAGACAGAGACACGTCATTACAGTATAAACAGTCCACAACACATAGGCCCATATGTTTGAATGCTTGGTCATGGGGGAGTGGTACTACCTGACAGGGGCTAGGGGGTGTGGCTTTGTTGGAGTGGGTGTGGCCTTATGGGAGGAAGTGTGTCACTGGGAGTAGGTTTTAGAATTCCAAAAGCCCAAGCCAAATCCAATGTCTCTCTCTTCCTGCTGCTTGCAGATCCACATGTAGAACTCCCAGATCCTTCTCCAGCACCAGGTCTGCCTGCACGCCGCCATGATGGTAATGGACTGAACCTCTGAAACTGTGAGCCAGCTCCAATTAAATGCTTTCCCTTATAAGAGTTGCCGTGGTCAAGGTGTCTCTTCACAGCAATAGAAAGACAGGAACTGAAAGGCTGTGGTGGTGATGTAGAGATGAGGAGGAGATAGCTAGAGAATGTGGGTGATGGAAATGTTCTAAAACTGTGGGGACAGTTTTGCTAAAACCTACTGAACCAAGGTCAGTCATGGTGTGGTGCCTGCCTGTAATCCAGTGCTTGGCATAGGCCTCCATAAGTTCATGGTCTACCTGGGCTATATATATGTAGATCCAGGCCAGCTGATGCTTTAGAACACAAACTCAAAAGCAAACAGAATAAAAACATCAAATCATGTGTGTGTGTGTGTGCAGTGTGTGCAGGGATTGAACTTCAGTCCTTGCACATACTAGGTGTCTTAGAGTTTCTGTTGCTGTAGTCAACACCATGACCAAAAAGCAAGTTGGGAAGGAAAGGGTTTATTCGGCTTACACTTCCATATTGCAGTTCCTCATTGAAGGAAGTCAAGACAGGGACTCAAACAGAGCAGGATCCTGGTGGCAGCAGCTGATGGAGGAGTGCTGCTTACTGGCTTGCTCCCCATAGTTTGCTCAGGCTGCTTTCTTATAGAACCCAGGACCACTAGCCCAGGGATGGCATCTCCCACAATGGGCTGGGCCCTCCTCCATCAATCACCAATTAAGAAAATGCCCCATAAAGCCGGGCGGTGGTGGCGCACGCCTTTAATCCCAGCACTCGGGAGGCAGAGCCAGGCGGATCTCTGTGAGTTCGAGGCCAGCCTGGGCTACCAAGTGAGCTCCAGGAAAGGCGCAAAGCTACGCAGAGAAACCCTGTCTCGAAAAACCAAAAAAAAAAAAAAAAAAAAAAAAAAAAAGAAAATGCCCCATAGTCAATCATATGGAGGCATTCTCTCAATTGAGGTTCCCTCCTCTCAGATGACTCTAGCTTGTGTCAAGTTGATATAAACGAGCCAGTACACTAGGTAAGTGACCTTTCACTGAGGAATATTGCCAATCCACTCCTTTATTGAGAGCCGCTGGTAGCAAAAGTCCATGGAGAATACTGCAGTGACAAGTAGAGTTCAGAAGGTCCACCTACCAGAACTAAGGGTTCTGTTAGAGGAAACCATCACGCAAGGCATTATGGAGTTCCTGCCTTTTGAATGAAATGGCTGTCTCTTGTTGTAAACTTCTTGTGCAGTAACAGCTATGATTCTCCCCATTTACCATGCATCTCCATGTTATGTGTACATGTAATCTCACGATTGCAGCTCAATCTTGGGCACAACTTTCCCTATACATTTGGGGTAACTGGATAACTGTCCCCAGCTGTGTTTATCTTTTCATTAACATATATCTGGCCAGGGCCATTCTCCAGACAAAAGTATTTCAGCAAAGATAACCTTTTTTCCAAGGACAAAACTGCACATAGATAAACATTAGCTCATCTCAACCACAGAGAGAGAAAAGAACCACTAACAAGTAAATCCTCAACTCCTTACCTTCACCCCGGGTTATTTACACAAGACCCTGACTTAAGACATTTACTGCTCACACTCCTGGGATGATGTTTTAGCCACTTGCTAGTTACTGAGTTAAGGCAGTTACTTCCCACTGACCCAAGGGGATTGCCCTCAAGGCCAGGCAGGTGATAGGTGCCAAGCTTCTTTCTTGTGCAAATTAAGTTTTAATTCCTCCTCAGCCAGGTGCTATCCCTAAATTCCCCAGTTCATCTTAGCCTTTATTTAGTTGACCCTACCCGAGAACTCCCCTTTAGTCACTCCCCTTTTGGGTTGTAATTGAAAGCTGACATTTATTGCTTGATGTGTGGATCCTTATCACCTCTCTCTGTGACCCTGAAAACTTCAAGCCTCCAGTTGCTTTGCCAAAGAACTGCTGCTTGGGTATATGTACTGGTTCCCTCAGAGGACTGGGGAAAGGACTGAGAAGCACAAAGATGAGGACAGAGACTGAAAGAACTAGATAGACCTGAGAGAACAGCAGAAGGGACTGAGAGCAGGAGGGACCGAGAGCAGGAGGGACCGAGAGCAGGAGGGACCGAGAGCAGGAGGGACCGAGAGCAGCTAAGTATGAGAACAGAAAAGAAACTGTAGATAGAACTGACCGAGAAGAATGAAGGAATGGACTAACAAACTCAGTGTGCTTAGATTCATTGAATATCCCTCAGATTAGTATCCTCGGCTGGTTGTTAGACTCTTCTGTGGACTCTGGGAGAAAACAATAAAAGCTGGACCTATTATTGTTTATATTAGTCCCCATGCTTTATTTTGAGACAGGGTCTCGGTAAACTGCCTAGACCAGCCTTCAACTTTTGATCCCGCCTCCATCTCCTTAGTGGCTGGAATTACCCTTAAATAGGTGAATTGGAGCCGGGTGGCGCCACCACCGCTGCCGCACGCCTTTAATCCCAGCACTCGGGAGGCAGAGCCAGGAGGATCCCTGTGAGTTCGAGGCCAGCCTGGTCTCCAAAGCGAGTTCCAGGAAAGGCGCAAAGCTACACAGAGAAACCCTGTCTCAAAAAACCAAAAAAAAAAAAAAAAAAAAAAAAAAAAAAAAAAATGGGTGAATTGAATGGTGTGTAAGCTAGATCTCTGTAAAGCTCCACAAAAGTACTTTGGCAAGGAAAGACCCAGCTCTGGCTCAGAACTGGTGCTGAGGGTGGAGAGAGGCATCCC
Organism: Peromyscus maniculatus bairdii; assembly: GCF_049852395.1. Classification (NCBI taxonomy): domain Eukaryota; kingdom Metazoa; phylum Chordata; class Mammalia; order Rodentia; family Cricetidae; genus Peromyscus; species Peromyscus maniculatus. Next base: position 56,659,583 of record NC_134873.1, on the reverse strand, counting down.
CATTCACAGTACCTCATCAGCGTGGGAAGGACCCAATCGAGAGTGCCCTGAGGGTAGCTTGAGATGACGGAGCCAAAGAGAGCTAAATGAAGGTGGCAAGGAGAGTCCAGAGAGGACATGGATTTGCTCAGGTCTCCCTGATGCGGATGCTGAGTAGAGGAAGAGCCCTCTCTCCTGGGATGAGCAAATGGAAGCAGGTTACTGGATGCCCTGCGGCCCACGACTAGAGCTGGGGCTGCTGCATTGAGCTGTATGAGCGACATGACGTCCCCCAATTGCCTCGCAGTGATAATACCTTCTATTTATACCAAACACCTCTCCTCCCAGGAGAGTGCTCTGTTTTCCCAACATTGATTCAGGAAGCCACACAGAGTGAATTGAATTAAGATTCACAGCAGCCACACACAGCATGCCTACCCCTTCCCCTGCCCGCCCCTGTCCTCCAGCAGTGCAGGGGAGTCGGTAACAGGTCTCCACGCCTGCCCCATGCCTGCTCCAGAAGTCAAGAAGGGGGACTGCGCTGCCTCTGTCTGTCTTGAGAGAAATACAACGTGAATAAAGGGGTCTTCAAGTGTGCCCTCATCCCTTTTCCATAATAAGCGTGTACAATGGAGATTATTAAACCTCAGAGGTAAGACTTGCTAATGATAATTATCAGGCCCAATAGAGAATCACATTGAGGGCAGCTTTTGAGCCTGTGTGTGTGTGTGTGTGTGTGTGTGTGTGTGTGAGAGAGAGAGAGAGAGAGAGAGAGAGAGAGAGAGAGAGAGAGAGAGAGAGAGACAGAGAGACAGAGAGAGAGACAGAGAGAGACAGAGAGGCAGAGGGAGAGAGAGGAAGAGAGAGGGTGGGCAGAGGGGGAGAGGAGAAACAGAGCGCTCACACAAGCTGTTGGGAACTGACCTCAGTTTCTCCTGCGCTAGGAAAGCGCTCTGCCATGGAGCTCCAGGTACATCTCCTGTCTTTTCTAATTCTATGTACCTCAGACACAGTTGGCTATTCTGCCCATGAGGAAGGGCACACAGGCTGCCAGTGGGCATTGCCAGGGGACTCTTCATGGGCAGATTCCCTCTGGCTCACTGGAGAAATGAGAAGGAAGGGCAACTGGACTCTGCCAGCCTATCTTTGTAGTAGAGATTAGGTTAACCTTGGCCCATCCACAGCCCTGACCTGAGGAGCAGACTACAGTCCTGGTCACGCTGGGTTGATGAATAGATGTATCCAAATGCACGAGTGTCACACACACACACACCAGAGACGAGGCAGGATGCTTGGGAATCAAGACAGTACCAAGCATAAGATGCCTTGAACTCATCAGTGAAGACTGTATCCTTTTTATGGACATGGTCACAGTGTGCTCGCCTTTCACTGTCTTCCAGGATGCTGTCTCCTCCGCCCTGACTGGGGAAGTGCAGATGGTTTAGGTGATGGCAGCCCAAGAGCGCCTCCATGGCAGCATACAAACACCTCAGAGGGCAGAAGCCCTTACAAGCTTTCCTTAAAAGCCCTAATCTCAGGGTTGGGAACAGCTTAGAGCCCATTCAGCCCAACATCTGCCTGCCCTCGGCCATCACCACATGTCCTAACACCATAGTCCATGTACACAGGGACACCACTGCCCAAGGCTTCGCCACTCAAAGCCTTGTCCGCTGCTCTTCGTTATCAAGTCCCACGTGATGGCACCCACAGAAAAGAGCACTAGCTGGGTCAGCAGCCCTGTAACTGTGGCTCCTTAAGAGGACATCAGAGGCTGGGCCATGGGACCCCAGGAATTATACAAAGTCTAAGGCAATTATGTTGGCTCATAAAAAGCCATGACATGGATGTTCTTCAAACCACAGACAGGCTGCTCCCACTTCCACAGAAAGCATACTCAAGTGCTAGCCTCTACTGTGCCATACTTAGATACTACTTTAGGGCTGGGAATACAGCTCAGTGATAGAGGGCTAGCCAACCCTCAGTATGTACACACACACACACACACACACACACACACACACACACACCGACTGAATATGTGGTTCAGCAGTAGAGTGCCTGCCCCATATGGCAGCAAACAAAAATCAAGTGATATTCAACTCCAGAGATTACATTAAAACTCATCTTAAAAACCACAGTTCCAAGGCTGTCATTTGCATCCCTTGGATTTATAAATGTTGAGCAATAATCAAAGCAATTATTACAAAAAACTTACTCCGTTATAGCTTTTTTTTGCATATTAAATGTCTCTTGCAAAACTGAATGAACATTTGATTGGAAGCCTAGAGAGTGAGCTTCATCCTCCAGGGGGACATGGAGCCACAGGGTGCAGGCTCTATGACAGCTCTGAGAGAGTGTGGGGGGGGAGGGAGGGAGGAAGGGCACCCAGATGCTGCCGCTAGCCCTGCAAGGGCCCCTTTGAGTGGGCGTGCATGTGGGGGGCACTTACAAGGCTGTTGGTGCGGGTGAGCTCAACGCCTCCTGGCTGAGCATTCAGACAGGAAGCTGCCTTGCCCACGCAGTCCAAGGCGCGCTCCAGCGTCGCTAAGGATCAGGTGAGGGCTGCACAGCTCACCACGCCTCACTCGGAAGCAACTGTTTCATCTCCCGGGGTAGCCGCTGCTGGCCTTCTGCACACAGCAGCAGCAGGAAGTCGTTGGTGCTGGTGCTGCTGCTGGGGGGGGGGGGGGGAAGCACTGGGAGCCGCCCCGCCCCCGTCCCCGCCCCCGCCCCGGTGGTCAGTGGATGAAAACGCCTCCGTGCTGGGAGGGGAAAGGAAGGGGCCCGCGCGCGCGGGCAGTCTGCATTCGGTGTGTCTATCCAGCTTAACACCACGGGCTTTCAGGAAGATGGAGAGAGAGGCAGGGCTTCAGAGCAAGGTGGAGTGAGGACCCAGGTCACCAGACAACCGTTGAGTAAGCCTCTTTCATTTGACAACTGAGAAGTGGAGACCTTGGGACAGAAGGGACTTGCTCGGGGTCACACACTGGCTAGGTGAAGTTCAGGGGTCCAAAGTCCCCATGCGGTCCGTGTCTTGGTCCACTCAGCCACAGCAGCACAGTTACCATAAGCAGGGCGGTTAGCAAACAACAGAAATTTTGCCTCCCTATTCTGCAGACTAGAAGGTCTCAGATCAACGAGCTAGCAAACTCCATGTCTGGTGAGGAGGGCTCTGTGTCTCCTAGATGATGAGTTCCCCATGGGTCCTCACAAGGTGGGAGAGCCAGGCAGCTCCCTTAGGGCCTTTTTCTAAGGATGTCCAGAGGAGATGGACACTCATGATCTAATGATGTCCCAAAGGACCCCCCCCCCATATTATCACCTTGGGGTAGATTGCAGCATTTGATTTCTGTGCATTCAGACTGCAGCACCTTTTTATCAACAGCCCCACACCTGATGACGCCGAATGGCTGTTACCTATTTATCTCAGCCCCAGGAGCCTGGCTCTGTGGGGAGACTGCCCCATAGCCTCGATCAGACCTTGGCTTCACCTCAGCCATCCAATGACTTCTCAGGGAGGCTGTGGAGTAGGCCACTGGTGGAGGGCACGGAAGGACAGACGTGCCTAGGTGTGCCTCTCCCGGGAGCTGAAGAGAGAGACTGGCCTGGGACCTGGCCCTCCGGCAGCAGCCATCCCTCGGTGTCTTTGTCAGGGCTTCAGTGACTGTGTGAAACCCTGTGACCAAAGCAACTCGGGGAGGAAGGGGTTTATTCAGCTTACACTTCCATATCACTGTTCACCACTGAAGGAAATCAGGGCAGGAACTCAAACAGGGCAGGAACTCAAACAGGGCAGGAACCTGGAGGCAGGAGCTGATGCAGAGACCATGGAGGGGTGCTGCTTACTGGCTTGCTCATCATGGCTTGCTCAGCCCACCTTCTTTTTTTTTTTTTTTTTTTTTTTGGTTTTTGAGACAGGGTTTCTCTGCGTAGCTTTGCGCCTTTCCTGGAGCTCACTTGGTAGCCCAGGCTGGCCTCGAACTCACGGAGATCCGCCTGGCTCTGCCTCCCGAGTGCTGGGATTAAAGGCGTGCGCCACCACCGCCCGGCCTCAGCCCACCTTCTTATAGAACCCAGGACCACCAGCCCGGGATGGCCCCACCCACAATGAACTGGGCCCTCCCCCACCAATCACTAATTAAGAAATACCTACCTCACAGGCTTGCCTGCAGCCTCATCTTATGGAGGCATTTTCTCAATTCAGGTTTCCTCTTCTCAGATAATTCTAACTCGTATCAGGTTGATATAAAAACTAGCCAGCATATTGATGACAAATTTCACCACTGTGGGCACTAGCCTAGGGGAAATTTCAAACTAGTGAGGGACATTCTGCTGGAGGCCTTGGGGTCAAAAAAAAAAAAAAAAAAAAAAAAAGACTCAACTGTGATGTGTAGCAGATATTGAACAGGGCAATAAAAAAGGATTTTGTGCTCAGCCACCGTGGAAAAGAGCCTGGTGGTTCTTCAAAAACACTGAATATGGGATTACTGTGTGATCCAGAAATGCTGCTCCTAGGCAAACACTAAAAAGAATTGAAAGCTGGTGTCTGAGCAAATGCACACGAATGTTTGTAGTAGTGTTATTAATAATATCCCAAAGAGACTGGGATATAAAACTCAAGAGTCGAGTGCCTGCCTCATATGCACAAGGTCCTGGGGTTGGTGCCCAGCACACAAACAAAAATAAACACATAAACAAGTAGAAATTAGATATTGTTCACCAAGAGTACTTACCCAGCAGGCACAAGGCCCTGGGCTTATTGCCAAGCATCATAAACAGATAAATAATAAAAAACTGGGGATATAGTTCCATGGTAGAGTGTTTGCCTAGCACATTCATTGGTCCTGGGTTCAGTGACCACTACCACAAAAATAATACTCCAAAGGCAGTCAGGTATGGTGGCTCATACCTGTAACCTTAGGGAGCACAAGGCCTGTCTGGTCCATATAGTGAGTTCTAGGACAACTAGGGCTACGTAATGAGGAAAAAAGAAAGTATCCACAAGACATAAACATCCCAAATGTCTGTCGGTAATGAATAGATAGGTAATGTTGCATATCCACATGGTAGAATATTACTCAGCCACGTAAAGTGATGGTGGAATATTACTCAGCCATGTAAAGTGATGAAGTATGAACATATGCTGTTACAACCTGATGGACTTATTAAAATATCATGTTAAGCAGAAAAAGCTAATGATAAAGTGTCCCTCAGTAACACCCTTCAGATGACTAGCTAAGAAGTCTGTCTGGCTGAGTAAGATAAGGGTCTTCTGCTTCTTTGTTTATATTTTTGGGACAGGGCCTTATGTAACCTAGGCCAGCCTTGAACCCTTGATTCTCCCACATCTGAGTCCCAAGTACCGTGATTACAGGCATTCACCTGCCATGTTTGTTTTAAAGATCTTTTTCGATTAATTTTCCTGGGTGATAAAATGTCCAGGGATGAAGGGAGCAAGACACGTGCATTTCTTTAAGAAGCCCTTCCTTCACAGAGGAGCTGGGGAAGAAACCAGAGAAGATCAGAGAGACCTTGATTCTGGATTCTGAGGCAGCTTCTAAGATTTTCCAACTTCCCCCCAGCCTCACTCCCTACTCCCACCCCACCCCAACCCCACCCACACTCCCACCCCCCCAGCCCCACCCACACTACCACCCCACGCCCAGCCCCCAGTGTGTTCCTGTGTGCATGTGGAGGGCAGAAGTCAACCCTGAGTGTGACTCATCAGGAGCCATCTGCTCTGTCCTCTCTTTGAGACATGGGACTGATGAGGTGGGGAGACTGGCCGAGAGCCAGTGGGCCGGTGAGTCACAGGGATGCTGGTCTCCACCCCCAGGGATGCCGGTCTCCACCCCCAGGGATGCCGGTCTCCACCCCCAGCGCTGGGATGAGAACACTTCCACTAGCAGAGCTGGGGATCGAACTCAGGTCATCATGTCTGTGCAGCTGGAGCTTTGTTTGTTTGCTTTGGTGTGTTGTCTTTCCCGCCCCCCATTCCCTTTCAAACTGCCCAGTGTGCCGGGATGTCATTCCGGGGGCATCCAATGCACCTTTTGTTCTCACTGCAGCCGGATTTTCCCTGCATTGCCAAACTCCGCTCAGTGAGTGCATCAAAGCAACTCTTCTGACCTTTCTAGAGAGGTTGCCTCAGTTCATGGATTGCTAATGATGTCTGAGGTGATGGAGAATCATAAGCTCATCACTCAGGAGGTGTTGTCTCAGTAAGAGATGAACAACTGATTTATTGTTTTCGGTTGACGATCAATAGGTTTCCTTTCTGTTGTTGTTGTTGTTCTTGTTGTTGTTGTAGCCTTTTTTCCTGCTCAGGTAGACACTCTGAAGGCAGAAGCTGTCTAGATGGCGGAAGTCGTCCATCCCGCAGGGCTAGAGACAGAGCTGAAGAACGGAGCAGCTAGGAGAGGCAATGTTAGGGTGATGCTCAGCCTGAAACAAAACAGCTCTCCACAGCCCTTCCCACACGGCTACCCTTCCAGCTTCTTCATCTCCTCTAACAGTATTTTCCTTTCACAACAATCGCCTACGTTCCCACCATCCTCTCCCTAGTGAAGGGTCTTGACTGATTGTTCATTGACTGACTGAATCTAGAGCCTCAGGCCAGCTGGGTGAGCTTCCAACCACCAAGCCACACCCCATTGTCTTTTGACATTTTATTTTCTTGATACAGAGCCTCACTAAGTCTAGCCTTGAGCTCACTCATAGCCTAGGCAGGTTTTGAACTTTCGATTCTCCTGCGTCAGTCTTCCAAGCAGCTGGGGTCATGGACACGTGCTACCAGGCCCCGCTGAAGAGGACACTTAAGTCTCAACCAACTTAGCTGTTCTTTGCATGCCTTTTTTTATGTGGTGTGTGTGTGTGTGTTGTGTGCTAGTATGTGTGAATGTGCTCGTAAAGATTCTTCAGGTAGAAAAGAGGGAGAAAGGGCCATGGAGATGCTGTGTGTATTGGGTAAAGCTGGAAACATTGCTAAGGTGTGGCCAGCAGGTGCCGGGCCTAAAGGGATGTGAGAAAAGAAACAGACAAAGCTACAGGTAAGTTAGGCCCCAAAGAACAGAGCCTGGGATCTCCTAGGAGGAGGCTGAAATGGCCTTTCTGGACTTGGGAGATCCAACCAAGGGGCAGAAGCCAAGCAAAAGTCAGATGTAGAAGGGAAACAAGCCGCGGAGGCTGGACTATGGAGGGAAGGGACTCGGAAGTAACAGGCTGGAGCCAAAGCCCAGGCTTCCTCCTGTTCCCTGAAATTCCTATAGGATTTCCAAAGCCTTGTAGCAGTCAGATCTGTGTTGTAGACTATTATCTTAAGATGTGTTAGATTTGTGTATGCTGTGAAACATTGGTTTAATGATGCAAAGATGTGTTGCATGCTTTTATGTTGCATTTGTTTAACTCTGTGAAGCTGTGTTACTGTGCCTGTCTAAAACATCTGATGGGCTAATAAAGAACTGAACGACCAATAGTGAGGCAGGAGAAAGGATAGGTGGGGCTGGCAGGCAGAGAGAATAAACAGAAGGAGAAATCTAGGGGGAAAAGAGGAAGAAAGGAGAGAGATCAAGGAATGAGAGAGGAAGGAGGAGGACTTCTGGGGCCAGCCACCCAGCCACCCAGCTACACAGCCAGACATGGAGGAAGAAGGAAAGAAAAAGTATACAGGAATAGAAAAAGATAAAAGCCCCAAGGCCAAGGATAGACAGGGTATTTTAAGAAAAGTTGGCAAGTAACAAGCCAAGCTAAGGCCGGGCATTCATAAGAAATAATAAGTCTTTGTGTGTGTTTTATTTGCGAGCTGGGTGGCGTCCCACCCCCAAAAGACCAAAGAGTAAGAGTAGAAGACTAACCAACGACAGGCCTATCTTCACCTACACCACAGGGCTCTTCCTTGCCTCTGCCTCTGGCTAATGGACTTGTACGTGCTGGTCCTTTACACATCACCCCTCTGGGCACACATACTTTCCTCTTTGCCTCTGCCTGTGCCGTGGGTCGGGCTTGAGCAGATCTCTCTATGCATGGCATGTGCCTTCATTGCTAGTGTACCAACGGTCACTTTTCATCAGTGCGGATATATACTCATCCTGAAACTCCGTACAGACAGAAGCCCAGTCAGGCTCAGCTCTTGCATCCGGAACCCACCAGCCCTGGGATGTGGTTGCCACCTGACTGGGCCTGGTGGAAAAAGAAGAAATGAAGCTGCAATATTCCTATCAAACCTAGGGCCCCTGGAGACCCGTTGGGGGCAGCAGGAAGAGCGAACAGGTTCTCTGGAGTAAGCATTTTCACTGACACTGCCTCCAACCCAGCCTGGGCCTTCTAGATAGAAATCTGCCTCCCAGGGAAACCGAGGATGGTGGTAGCTCCCAGGGTCGATCACGTGGCTGCTTTGCTGGCTCATTATGCGCAGAGCACAGGACATTCTACGTCTCCCCCTAGCAGAATGAGTGCGCAGAACAATGAGGACGTTTCTCCCAGACTGTGAATGTGTCCGGGAGTAAATTCACTCCTCACTTCCTGCTCACAAGGAAACCCTTGCTGTCCCTTTGTTCATTTTTTTCCCTTTGGTCACTGTGACAGCCACCTGAGAGAAGGAACCTGAAGGAGCTAAGAGACATTCAGGCGCCTGGAGTCAGGGGTTTCAGCCCAAGACTGGCCTTGTTGTCTCTGGGCAGAACTCCGCTGCAGGGAGTTCACGTGGAGCGGAGCCGATCTCAGGGTGCCCAAGAAGCAGGCAGGGCAAGAAGGAAAGGAGCAGGGACAGACGACGTCTTTCCAGAACGTTCTCCCAGGGATCTGCTTCCTTCAACAAGGCTCCACCTCCTGCTTTCTACCATCCCCCAATAAAGCCGTTAAATTAAGAATCCCTTAAGGGATTAATCCACTGATTAGTTCAAACACCCCAGGGTCCAATCAGCTCTCAGATCAGACTTGATCTGGTAGTTGAGGACCAGGCCTTCAACACAAGAGCCTTTAGGGGAGACGATTCATATCTAATTGCTAACATCCAGCCAATCTCTTTGGAGCATATTCTCTCGTCTTTCCAGCTGATGGTTCTGAAGCGGTCCAGAGGCTGAGCGTGCCAACCAGGAGACTGCTTGTTCAATGGGAGCCTCTACCAGGCTCAGATGTGGAAGGGAGGACCACACAGAGGTGCAGTTCTGTCCGCTGAAGCCATTGTTGGAAGAGACTGGAAATGTGCGGGGGGTGGGGTGGGTGGGGTGTGGGGGTGGGGGGTGTTGGTGCCTTTGACTCCTCTCTGTGCCTTTACGTCCTTGTCTGGAATTCCGGCTACCATTGTGCTCTTCACTCTCCTTCCAGTCCAATCATTACAGTCAACTCAATCTGTAATGAGCTAGAATCCTTGAAAGCTCAGTGCCTGATACAGAGGACAGGCATGGAAATACTGCTGGGGGATTCGGGGGAGAGACAGAGACAGAGAGACCAAGAGAGAGAGGAGACTCATTGGTTTTATTTTTGAGACATCTCACATAGTAGCACAGGCTGGCTTTGAAAGACCTTCTGATCCTTTGCAACTACCTTCTGAGTTCAGGGGTTACAGGCATGTAGTGGGGGATCCAACCCAGGGCTCTCTGAAAGCTAAGTAAGCACTCTACCTATGGAGTTACATTCCCAGTCCACATGTTCAGCTTTAAAACAGGTCTATCCTTAGGAACGTTCCTTATCCTGAAGCCTGGAGTTGTATACGACACTAAAAAAGATGTTCTCAGCTGGTGGTGGCGGCGGCGGCGGCGGCGGCGGCGGCGGCGGCGGCGGCGGCGGCGGCGCACGCCTTTAATCCCAGCACTCTGGGAGGCAGAGGCAGGCAGATCTCTGTGAGTTCGAGGCCAGCCTGGTCTACAAAGTGAGTTCCAGGAAAGGCACAAAGCTACACAGAGAAACCCTGTCTTGAAAAACAAAAACAAAACAAAACAAACAAAAAAAAAAAAAAAAGAAAAAAAAAAAGAAAAAGAAAAAAGATGCCCTCAAAATTATTTCCCCCATCCTCCATTGATACTTCCCGCGCAGACACCACCTCACTCCCCTCCCCTCCACCCGTTTCCCCACTCCCAAGACTCGCTTCTGGAGGACTTACCAGAAACTTAAGCCTCAGCTTCCCTCTCAGGTCTAGAGTGTCTGTGCTGTGATTCATCCTCTGCCACAGGTTTCACGGCCATGGCCAAGCTATAAGAACATGCTTTTTCATTACCCTGCACACACATTCTTCCGTATTCCTTCTGTTCCTGTTCCTCAGGACCTCACCCCATTGTTAAAAGCCTTCCAGCACACACCTCTAATTCTGAAACTCAGGAGACAGAGACAGGTGGATCTCTGAGTTCAAGGCCCACCTGTTCTACATAGTAGTTCAAGGTCAGCCAGAACTACATAGTGAGACCCTATCTAAAAATAAATAAGCAAATTAAAAATAAAGTAAAAGCTTCCTGGCTAAAAACGAATGGCCCATCTCTCTCAAAAGGTCAGTCTGATATTCTCAGGCTCCCAACTCCTCGGGACTTGAGAGTCAGCTGCAGTGACTCAGAGCTGCTTCTCTTTGGTTTTTGGCTGGCAGCTCCTCATCTCTCCCCCTTGCAGGAATGTGGAGGGGTCGGCGTCGTCAGGGGTGCAGCAGAGCCCAAGCAGGTCCACCTCGAGGAGAACACTGGGTACGAGGTCTGAGAGAGAAGAGGGAAGGCTGGGTGATGAGAGAGAAAGCTTGAAGATATGAAGGTGTTACCTGCTGGATCCAAACCTCCACCCCGGACTCATTGAAACAGGAGTCTTGGCCGGGCACACTTTTAATCCCAGCACTCGGGAGGCAGAGGCAGGTGGATCTCTGTGAGTTCGAGACCAGCCTGGTCTACAGAGCGGGATCCAGGAAAGGCACAAAGCTACACAGAGAAGCCCTGTCTCAAAAAAGCCACATTTCCAGAATTCCCTATAATATTTTGCTATAATTTAAAAGTACACTGTCATCTAGGGGCTGAGGATGTAGCTCAGTGTCAGAACACATGCTTGCCTTGCACAATGCCCTGCATTCAATTTGTAACAATAAAGAAAAATAAAGTCACAGCTAAGAGGCTGAAATGTACAGGTTTTTTTTTTTTTTTTTTTTGGTTTGGTTTGGTTTTTGTTTTGTTTTGTTCTGTTTTTGAGACAGCATCTCACTATGTAGCCCTGAGTGGCCTGGAAATCTCTATGTAATCCAGGCTGACCTTGAACTCACAGAGATCCACTTGTCTCTGCCTCCTGAGTGCTGGGATTAAAGCATGCACCACTACGCTCAGAAAAAAAAAATGAAGTTTTGCTTATGTAGTTTTAGTCAATTAGCGTGTGTGTGTGTGTGTGTGTGTGCGTGAGTATGAATGTAGTTGTATGCAGATAGAGGTCAGAGGTCATCTTTTGGGAGTCAGTTCTCTGCACTGTGGGGTTTGGGGATCAAACTAAAGTTATCAGGTTTCTGTAGCAAGGGATTTTTTTTGTGTGTGCTGAGCCATCTCACTGGCCCCGGAATAGGGCATTTTCATCGGACCCATTGACACTCAAATAAAATGATCACCCTTTTGCTGGGAAAGCACAGTCTAATGGCAATTAGCAGTCTGGTTAAGAAGCGCAGGGTAGGGGGCTGAGCTGTTAGAGGCACTTGCCACGTGAACCTGACAACCTGAGTCCACCCCGTGGTGAAGAAACTAACACCCAACCGTTGTCTGGAGTGGGTATTCATGTAAAGCATGGGACCTTTAATCCTAGGGCCATGGGTTCAAGCCCCACGTTGGGCACCAGATAATGCAAGAGGTAACTGAAAGTTTTCCTGTGCCCACAAAGCTCCTGCATCCTCATGGTCCCACAGCTGCTCAGACCCAAATGAACACACAGAGGCTTATATTAATTAAGAACTGTATGGCCTATTGGCTCAGGCTTCTCACTAGCTAGATCTTATATCTTGAGTTAGCCCATTTACATAAATCTATACTTTACCAACTGTTATCTTTACATCTTGATTCTCATGGCAGCGGATGGCAGCGTCTCCTCTGTTCTGTCTTTCTCCTTCCTCGTCTCTAGTTAGAATGTCCTGCCTAACCCTGTTCTGCCTCGCCACTGGCCAAAAGGCTTTGTTTATCAACCAATCAGAGCAACATATTTTCACAGCATACAAAAAGACATTTCCGGGCTGGAGAGATGGCTCAGAGGTTAAGAGCACTGCCTGCTCTTCCAGAGGTCCTGAGTTCAATTCCCAGCAACCACATGGTGGCTCACAACCCTCTGTAATGACATCTGGTGCCCTCTTCTGGCCTGCAGAGACGCATGCAGGCAGAACACTGTATACATAATAAATAAATAAATCTTAAAAAAAAAAAACTTAAAAAAAAACTTAAAAAAAAAAAAAAGACATTCCCCCATCAGCAGGAAATATGGGGATTACTGATAAAAGAGCTGTTTATTAAAGGATTATATCGGAGGGTACAATTCACTAATACAGGATAAAGCAAATTCAGTCACAGAGTCCTGGAAGGCTGAGAACTGGTCCCACACCGCTTTATGCGGCCTGATTCGGTTCCACCATTCAAGAGCTTGGGAGAGAAGGGGCCCAGATACATGCTCCCCAGGTCTTAAGCTAGCAATGAGGCTATGCCCTAGGGGCTGGTACCCCAAGGCCATTGGTGGAACGAATACCCACTACAGTTGTCTTTTGGCTTCCACATGCGGCTGCATTGCACACACACACACAACAGCAATAATAATAATAGCATTGCACACACATACAACAGTAATAAAAATAGTATTGTACACAACAGTAATAATAATAGTGTTGTATGTACATACAACAGTAATGATAATAATAGTGTTGCACACATATGCAACAATAATAGCATTGCACACATACAACAGTAATAATAATAGCATTGCACACACATACAACAGTAATAATAATTTTTAAAAGCCAAATCCAAATATTCACTGCTATTTTAATGGAAAAGGAGACAGGCAGAAGGACAAAGGGAAAGGAAGGGCAAAGAATCTCACAAGATCTATGTACCCAGTCTGTTTTTGGACTGCCAGCTCCCACATAATGACATGGAGACTTCTTATTAATTATGAAAGCTTGGCCTTAGCTCAGGCTTGTTCCCAACTAGCTCTTAAAACTTAAATTAAACCACTTATATTAATCTACATTCTGCCACACAGCTTGTTACCTCTCCTCAGTACCATATGTCCAACTTCTTCTGAGTCTCACTGGTGAATCTCTCACCTCTCAGATTCTTCCCAGAGTTCCTGTCTGTGCCCAGAAGTCCCACCTATCCTCTCCTGCCTAGCTATTGGCCATTCAGCTTTTTATTAAACCAATCAGAAAGTGTCTTAGCCAGCTGAGGTAAAACAGACACATCTTCACACGGTGTGATCAAATATCCTGCCACAGATCTGCTGACGAAACTCAGCTAAAACCTCGTTTGGGAGGACGCTGGACAAAAAAGTGATACAAGTTTAGATAAACATTGCAAAAGTGAGAAAACTAAAAAGCTGTGTAAGCTCTGTGCTCACTGACCCACACAACTCCAGATACCTTAAACTGTGCTCAGTGTGCAGTAGATACCCAGCAAATACATTTGACTAGAACTATTTGAAACACATTTGCACCCCTATATTAAACAAAAGGTAAGTTAAAGTAGCCTGGGTTTAATCCAGTGAAATTCGTGTGTATGTGGACAGACTTGGTTGAGGGCCGTATTAGTGACTTTCCTTGTTGCTTTGACAAGAAACATGAGCAAATTACTTGAAAGCGGGAAGGGTTATTTTTAACCCCTAGTTTCAGAGGCTTGAGCCTCGCACACTTAGACGACGTGGTGCCGGGAACACATGGCAATGGAGGCCCGCCTGTAAAGAACAGCTGAGCAGAAAGGAAAGAGAATTAAAGCCCCTAAAACACACCCCAGTGACTCACTTCCTCCAGCCGGCTTCCCTGACGGTCTTAGAACGTCCCGAAAGGGTGCCGGCAGCTCGGAACCAAGTGTCCAGTTTGTGAGCGAGTCTATGGGGGACATCGCCTATTCAAGAATAACGACAATGAAGGAGAAATGATGGGCAATGGCAGATAGAGCGAGCCAGAGAGACAGAAGAATAATTACAATGGTTGAGAGCAGACCCAGAATTTGGAGTGATTTGTATTTTCTTATTTTTGCTTTCCTGAGCTTTTAATCATTCACAGTTAGCAATTCATTAAAGGCATTATTATAGTCTTTCTTCCTTTCTTTTTTTTTTAAAGATAGGGTTTCAATCTGTGTTCCCTGCTAACCTGGAACTTACTACGTCGCCTAAACCTCCCTCAACTCTTCCTGCTTCAACGTCCCAAGTACTGTAATTAGAGGTTTGAGTGGCAGTCACTGCTTGACTGTATTCAGGTACTTCTGGGTTTTTTTTTTTTTTTTTCAGTCCTGAGGATTAAATCTAGGGCCTTTCGAATGCTAGGCAGGTGTCAAAACAACTGAGCTGCCTTCCCAGGGCGTATTGTCTTAAAAAGTAATGTCAAAATTCATTTGAGACAAAAATCAATACATGTCTTATGTCCTTATCTGTGGGTAGGGTTTTAAATAAAAGAGTAGCCAGGCAGTGGTGGCACACGCTTTTAATCCCAGCACTCGGGAGACAGAGGCAGGCGGATCTCTGTGAGTTGGAGCCCAGCCTGGTCTAAAAAGTTAATTCCAGGACAGCCAGGACTATTACACAGAGAAACCCTGTCTCAGAATATATATATGGAGAGAGAGAGAGAGAGAGAGAGAGAGAGAGAGAGAGAGAGAGAGAGAGAGGATGGATGGATGGATGGAAGCAGGCATTTAGAAACCATTTCTCAAGGGAAACACTGACTCCCATAGGCCTGTTTAGACAGGGAACCCACTTTATGGATTGAAGATTGAGATAAACCGGCCCTCGGTGGCCTTTAGCGATCTTCTCTACCCTGGGGTCCTTGTCAGCGGGACAATCGTGGGTTCATTCATCCACAGATGCCTTGTGTGCATTCTTCACACAGACATATTTGAAAACCAAAGCTCTCTGCAAGGTTTTAGGACAAGAGCCCATGACTCCACTCAATACTCCTCATCCATCTGGCTTTTCCTCCACAGGTGTGACTGAAGCCTCGCTATGTGGTAATACATGTGGGGACCCTGGAAATCTGATCTAAATTGGCTTCATCACAAGCACAAGCCCACTGCTATGAGATATCTGATTCTCACTCCTGAAGGGGAAAAAAATCTCTGTGGATTTTACAGAGTGAATTGTTGCTTAGACTGAAGTCATCCCATAAAAGACCGGCCAATGAGGCTACATGTTATAAAACAGTGAGTCGGTCCCTCAGACACAGTCACCTTCTGCTCATCACAGATCCTTGAACTCAGTGTGCTTCTTCCTGCTTCCACACCTCACCCTCAGGACAGTCCTGCGGGTTGGGATGTCCCTTCTTCTCCAGTCACACTCTTACCCACCCTCAGGCCCACCCCACAGCCTGCCTGCTGTCTACAGCTGCCTCTGACTGCTGCATCCCTCACCACGAGCTCTCTGCTCCATCCTCCCGTAACCAGCACCACAGAGACCGCTCTGAACCATGTGTGTTGTCCCGAGGCAGGGTCTGAGGATGCAAACGGTCAGGGTTCACTGCTCTGTGTACACTGCCTCGTATACTGCTTCAGATCTGGTGGGTTCTCAATAAATGTCTGCTTATTCGTTACTTTAAAATAACCAGGAAGAGGTTAGAGAGTATCTCAGTGGTAGAGTTCTCATGTAGCATGCACAAGTCGCTGGGTTTCACCAGCAACACACAGACGCAGAGACAGACACACAGACACAGACACATACAAACACAGACACACACACACAGACACATACAAACACAGACACAGAGACAGACACACAGACATTCAGAGACAGACACACAGACACACCCACTTACAGACACATACACACACAGATGCAGAGACAGACACACAGACACATAGAGACACAGACACAGAGACACAGACACAGACACACCCACTAACACACACACACACACACACACACACACACACACACACACACACACTCAGGACAAATCTCTCTTACCCGCCAGTCCCGTAGCCACTCAGACCCAACCAAGTAAACACACAGAGACTTATATTGTTTAAAGTGTTTGGCCTAATGGCTCAGGCTTCTAGCTATCCAGTTCTTACATCTTAAATTAACCCATTTCCATAAATCTATACCTTGCCACGTGACTCCTGGCTTACCAACATCTTCACATGCTGCTTGTCATGGCAGCGGCTGGCAGTGTCTCCTCTCACCTTCCTGTTCTCTCAATTCTCCTCTCTGTTAGTCCCGCCTATACTTCCTGCCTGGCCACTGGCCAATCAGTGTTTTATTTGTTGACCAATCAGAGCATTTGACATACAGATCATCCCACAGCATATACATCCTAAAAAAAAGAAACTTATCAAGAGATCACTGAACAATTAAGAATTATTTAAGTTGATTTTTGTTCTTAAGACATGGAGTCTCTTTTTCCAACTATATGCAACTCCCAAGAGAGTCATTTAGTATTTAAGGATACAAATTGGAAGTAAAAGAATGGAAAACATATTCTTGAGGGCCTGAGGTACAGTTACAGAAGTAGCACATTTGGCTAGCATGTGTGGAGTCTGGATTCAATCCCAATATCGGGGGGTAGACTTTGGGACACGGGATGTGGCCCATATAATTCAGTGTAGAGCCTGTACTTAGTATGTGCACAGCACTGGGTTCAATCCCTATACTGGAGTGTGTGTGTGTGTGTGTGTGTGTGTGTGTGTGTGTGTGTGTGTGTGTGTGTATGTGTGTGACAGGCATTTGTGAGCTGCCTAATGTGGGTGTTGGAACTGAACTCTGCTCCCCTGAAAGAGCAGTGAGCACTTCTAACCACTGAGCTATCTTTCCACGCCCCCAAAAGATATCCTTTAAAAACAGTTACTAAAAGAGAGCTGGGTGGCTATCCTATTCTTAGACAAACTAGACTTTGAGAAAATGAGTGAGCAAGCAAGAGAGAGAGGAAAGAGATTGCATATTAATAAAAGGGTAAACTCATCAAGAAACTCTACTCTCCTAAATATATAACAGAGTCCCAAAATGTCTGACAATAAGCACTGACAGGTTTAGGGGGAAAATTATACAGTTTTATAATAAGAGTTGGAGACTTCAATATCCCATATCCAATAGTCAATAGGACTATTGGACTAATAGACTAATAATGCAATAGAGGCATATTCCACATGAGGTTTACTCAGTCTCAAGAACCCTCTCTTTTGAGTGGCAGTTGTCAAGAAGAACATCTCCAGAGCAAGAGCAAGACATCATAAGTACCACTGTGGATGCCTGTGACCTTGCATCCTTTGTGACATTACTTATCTACTGCTGATCACATGCCCCTTCCTGTGAAGATCCACATTGGGTATCAAAGATGTCCTCTTCTCGGGTCATAAGTCCAGGCTTAACTTTGTCTTCAAATGCCAAATGGCTCCAGGAAGTTAGAGCTGCGGTACATGGGTCATCAGTGATGTCCCACGCCATCCACTCACTTAGACCCTGGTGTGAGCCCCAGGCTTCAGCCAGGCTTCACTTTCCTCAGAACAATTTTGTCAAATAGCTCCCGGTCCACAGTCTGCCCCTCCCCTGCTCTTCTCTACCAAGTCTCCCTGGCCTCACGTTAGATTAGCCGACTGTCTCTTCTACCCCAAAAGGTGACAGTGGCTTATTCCTCCACCACCCTGTGGCACTGGCACGAAGAAACCTTTGCCGAATCACTGAGGAAAACACAATCCTAACTTCAAGAGAACGTAGGGAAGACAATGGCTTTTAACAACCAGAAAGGGAACCCAAGCAGCCTTTCACGGGAGAGAGATGACCAACTTCCTCCAGTTTTCAAAAAGAAACTTTATTATTTAAAAAAAACTTCCAAATAAAACACGACACACCCAAGTTAACCATAGCCAAAGTCTACAGAGCTTAATGAATTTATAGACAGTTAAAATTGGCATCAAAAACAGAAACTGTGAAGATTCATGTTAAATTTTACACTTTCAGTACTGAATGTATTTTATGCATGTATCCACCACCAAATTAAAAAAATCCAGGACAGAATTAGAACTAGAAAAACAATTAGCTTTATATCCTTTTATATTTATATTTATATATATATTCATAATTTGTGTCCATTAGCCAATTTCACTCCTTCCTGATCCACTTAGATTTCACACCAATTCTTCTAGACTTGTTCCACAAGATAGAAAGTGAAGAAATTCATTCTATGAAGCCAATATCATCTTTATACCAAAACCAAGTAGAGACAAATAAAAACAACTGCAAAACAATTTCTTTGATGACCATAGATGCAAAATTTTTTAGCCAAATACTTACTAACCAAACTCAGGAACACACTAAGGAAAGCTTACATTATGACCAAGTGGGCTTTGTCCCAGAAAGCTAAGGTTGGTTCAATAAACATAAATCAATGAATCTACTACACCGTATAAACAAACCCAAGGACAGAAACAATGTAATTATTTCAATTGGCACAGAAAAGGCATTTGACAAAGTTCAACGTGCCTTTGTGAGAAAAGTTCCAGAGATTTTAGGAGTGTCTGGAACATACCTCAAACTGGTAAAGGGTCTGTCCAACAAACCTGTAGCCAGCATTATATTAAATGGAGACAAACTGAGAGCATTTCCTCTAAAATCAGGAAGGAGATAAGGTATCCACTCTCCTCTCTTATTCAGTACAATGCTCAAATCTTAGCTACAGCAAGCAGACAAGAGAAAGACATAAAAGGGGTAATTGGAAGAGAAAAAGTCAAACTAGTCCTGTTTCCAGTGACATGGTTTTTACTTAAAAGACCCTATTGAGTCTACTAGAAAACTTTTGGACCTAATAAACACAGTGAAGTTGTAGGAGAAAAAAATCAATATATACATAAAACAGTATCCTTTATTTATACTAATAGCCCACTCTCTCATAAAAAAGGTAGAAGTAATATTCTATCCAAATTAATTCTCCCAAAATTGAGTATTTAGTAATATATGTAACCAAAGAGGTGAAAGGTCTCTACAGTGAAAGATATTGAAAAAGAAAAGCCCAGAAGGTACTAGAAGATGGAAAAATATTCCATGTTCCTGGATAGGCAGAATTAATATTGTGAAAATGTTTATGCTACCAAAATTAATATACAGAATTAATGCAATCATTATCAAATTACCATGTCATATCGTACAGGTCTAGGAAAAAAAAAGCATTTATATAGAACCAGGAAAGACCTGAAGGGTGAGAACAGTGCTGGAGTCACAGCACGGGACCTCAAACTATACCATGAAGCTATAGTGATGAAGAGAGAGGATTCCATTATCAACAGATGATACATGAAAACAGAAACTTTCCAAAAAGCAAAGGGCAACAGCCCCCAGAATGGGAGAAAGTGCTTACCAACCCTCTTCAGATAGGGGGCTGATACACAGAACTTGTAAAGAACTGTAGATAATAGTGTCTGAGCAGTTCTGAGGAGATCAAAAAGGTTTGGAGGCACCCAGCACGTTTCCAATCTGCTACTTGGAATGCAGAATCCTAACAAAAATTCTGTCAGCACAGATTAATTTTTAAAAGAGAGTATTGTTTGGAACAGTTTCCTTTGTTCAAACTGAATTTTATAACCATTTTTCTCTTTACAGCTAAACTGGTTCAAATTTTCCACCTTTTTGTTGTTTTTGAGAGAGAGTCGCATGTAGCCCAAGCTGGCTGCAGATTCACTATGTATTTTGAACATCTGATCCCCCTGCCTCTGTTGGGATTACAGACATGTGCTGTCACTAGGGTTTTATGTGGTGCTTGGATCAAACCCAGAAGGCAAGCACTCAACCAACTGAGCCGCACCAGCCCCCCAACGCTAGTTATTTTAATTTTTAATAAGTTATTTTTCACTGGGCATGGGTATGTACATCTTTAATTCTAGCACCCAGGAGACAGAAGCAGGTAGAGCTCTGTGGGTTGTAGACCAGCTTGGTCTACATAGGGAAGGAAGGAAGGAAGGAAGGAAGGAAGGAAGGAAGGAAGGAAGGAAGGAAGGAAGGGAAGGGAAGGGAAGGGAAGGGAAGGGAAGGGAAGGGAAGGGAAGGGAAGGGAAGGAAGGAAAGAAGGAAGAAGGAAAGGAAGGAAGGAAGAAAAGGAAGGAAGGAAGGAAGGAAGGAAGGAAGGAAGGAAGGAAGGAAGGAAGGAAGGAAGGATAATATTATTTTCCTGGGGAGGAGGCATGTGTCTGAAACTCATAACCATCTTGCTTCACCCTCCACAGTGCTGTGATACAAAAATGGGTCACCATGCCTGACTCTACTTCTGTTTTTTAAATACAAACTTGTCAAATCCATTATCCTTGTGCTTCTTAAACAGGTCTACTGAGCTTCAGTTCACATAGCATACAATTCTGGGATTTACAATACATAACTGGATGTTTTTTAGTCTCTCAACGGAATCATAGCATCATCACCACAATCAGCTTTAGGATATTTTCACCGCCCTCATACAGAAACTCAGTCATCCATTGTCATTCCCATCCGCCCCTGTCTCAGGGTTTCCAGTGCTGTGAAGAGATGCCATGACCATGATGAGTCTCATAAAACAAAGCATTTAACTGGGGCTGGCTTACAGTTTCAGAGTTTAGTCCATTGTCAGCATGATGAGAAGCACAGCGTGTGCAGGTAGACATGGTGGGTGCTGGAGAAGGACCGAGAGCTCTACACTCAGATGGGCGGACAGCAGAAAGACAATGCCATCCTGGGCCTGGCTTGAGCATCTGAGACCTCAAAGCCCTCCCCCAGTGGCACACCTCCTCCACCACGGCCACACCCACTCCAACAAGGCCACACCTCCTAATAGTGCCACTCCCTAGAGCCTGTGGGGGCCATTTTCTTCAAACCACCACAATCCTTAACCCCAAAGTGACCACTGAGCTGCTTCTGTCTTTGTGGATTTACTCATGATGGACATTTCATAAAACTGGACTTCATAATATGTGATCTTTTGTGATACTGTTTTCCTTGTAAGCACAATTCTTTTAGGATTATTATATGTTTATTGCCCATATCAGTACCTCACTCCACTTGCTGCTGAACATTCTGTTGTACAGACATACTGTGTTTAAGTTTCTCACATATTAGCTGACCTAACAGTTCCCGTTTGTTACCGCTGTGACTGTCAGTATTTCTGAGTGTAGTAGATACACATTCTATGTATCTTGGCTGTATTCCTACGCATGGAGATGCTGGTTGAGTTTGAATCTGGCATTACCTGACTTTCTTGGCTAACACTCCAACATTGTATTTCCCCTTACAAAAGACAGAAAGGGAGGAAGAAAAGAGGAAGAGGAGGAAGCGATGGGGGGCTGTGTCTGTTCATTTGTCCTGTCTGAAGTTCCTGAGTACATGGTAGATACAAGAAGGTTGGGGTTGAAATGCCAGCATCAAAGTCATGGGTCAAAATTTCCTACAAAGGAAAAGTTTAGTGAGAAAAAGAAAACTCAGGGTTGACAAGATGGGTCAGTGAGTAGGGAAGGGCACTTGGTACCAATCCTAATGACCTGAGTTCATTCTTCAGAGCTGACTAGGTAGAAAGAGAGAATCAACTCCCCTAAGTTGTCTTCTAACCTCATCGACATACAGTAGTGTGTACTCACACACGTGTTTACACATGCGCGCGCTCATGCGCGCGCGCGCACACACACACACATCAAGTCAAAATTTTAAAAGAAAAGGGAATTGAAGCTGATTCTCTATTTGGAAAGCTGAAGAAGAGGGGCCCACAGAGTGATCGATGGCCTGGGGAGTGGGTCAGAAGTGGGGTGCTTAGAGAGTAAGAGGTAGAAGGCAAGGCTGGGGTGAGACCCCCCCCCATCACCAACTCTGGAAATCACATAATAAAGGCACTGAACCACAAACTCACAGACTTAAACACCAATTTTGTGTAGGGCTAGAAAGCCATTGGAGAGTGAGGTTTGGAGACATCTGTCACATGACTAGGCTGAATGGGCAGGACGACAGCAGTGACTGGCAGTTAGGATGGCCCTAGGTGGGGAAATTTTGCCTCAGCAAGCCCTAGCCTCAGGACTGTTGCGACAATTCTGGGCTGAGGTAAAAGCACTAGGATAGCCAGCTGGCACAATCAGTGCCTTAGATATTGATTTAGTGGGCAAAAGCCACATTCATCATGGGGCTGGTTCCCTAAAGGACCCACATCTATGAGCAGGGAACTCATCATTTCTCTATTACATAAATAGATTCGCCACTCGGCACTGAAGTTGATGCCAAGGGTTTTCTGCTAATCAAGCTAGAATCACAGGTTGGAGGACAGGGTGGGCCCCCAGCCAGCTAGGCAAGGAGTGAGACCCAGAGGCACAGAACACTGCAGTCAAGCACACCAGCCCTGCTCTGGGAGTCTGGCAAAGCCAGGAGAGGCCTGGCAGTGCCTCTCGGCTGCATTTGGAGGCTCCGCGGACATCTCCTGAAATCACACCTCTCAAGGTATGATTCTTTCAGAGGTCCATGGCTAGGCCATCCTTACTGTCTGCAGAGGCCGACTGGGGCAACAGTCAGCGGAGGCAAAGGCTTGGGAAGGGAGCAGTTGACGATAACAGTAGTTTGCAGTGGTGAAGGCTGGCGACTGGATAAAGCTCCCACTGTGAATCAGCGCACTCAGGGTTCTCGGTGGTTAAGCTGTTCTCCTCCTTAAACCACAACTAGCCGTCCGCAGTGGGGTGGATCTCTCCCCATCTGTGCATACCTAGAGGGGCGTGGTCCCCTCTACCCATACACTGGAGCAGCACCTCTAAGATGCAAGCCTCCCTTACCCCTGGTTGGTCACCATCTACATCCCAAGACAGGTGTCACGCAACACTCCACACCTCTCCTGCCTCCAGTGCCAGCCTGTGCCTCTACACTGGGTGGCGGGGTGGGGGGATTCCAGATTTATAGTTGTGAAATATTCACTGCGTGGTTGGTTCACAGTAAGTACCACCACGCTGCAAACACCCCTCTGAGTAGGTAGTGGCGTTTTCCTGTGGTGGAGGCTAGCAAGTCTGGCCCTGGGCTGGGGGCAGGATGAAGACAGCTCAGCATTTTGCCAGAGTTCTCTCAGCCACCTGGAGTGTCTAAGAAGTCACCATCAGTATTCTCTTCCCTGTTATCTATATCATATCCTTAGTAGGCTCTTCCTCGAGGTCAATAAAAGAGAGGAGGGGAAAGGGGGGAGATGGGTACCCAGAGAGGACGGAATTATCTGTCTATACCGAGGGCGTTCCTCACTGCACAACTTTATGACTCCAGCCAAACTGGGTTCTGCCTGGCAGAGAAGGACCAGCGGCTGCGCGCATCACCCACTATATATACACCCACCGATATAGGGCGGAGGAGGCTTCCGTAGGGCGTTCCAAAGCACACTGTTTCTCCTAGCGAGCTTCTACCTTCCTCACCCTCCACCGCACCCGGGGTGTATCCAGTCTCTGGTCCCTCGGGCGAGTGAGCTGGGGTAGCAGAGAAGCCCCAGCAGTGCCGGGCCTAGGATCCTCCTGCTCTGGTGGCCCCAAGTCCCCCACCTGCGCGTGACTCCTCCTCCCGACTCAGTTCCGCAGCGTCCGCACCCTGGCGACACGCTGTTTCGGCCACCGCACCTGCGTCAGGGTGGAGTAGGGGACAATCTGGAGGTAGAAGGGGAAAACAAGGAGGGTCTGGGGAGCACCGTGGTGCCGGGTGAGCAACCGCGCTCCGGGTGGAGGGTCCCCGCAGCCTAGAGCCTCCCACCCCGGTCTGCCGCACCGATGCGCTGTCCGCGGTGCTGACGCCGGCCGGCCGCTCAGTCGGGAGGGGGAGCAGACGCCCTGGTTCCCGCCGCGCCCGGAGCCTGTCCTTGGTTCCCAAACCGTGTCTCTTCCCCGAGAGGACTCCGCCGGAGTCCTGGCGCAGCGGTTGGATCCAGGCACAAAAGAGTGAGCAAAGGGAACTTAAACTTCAGGCTGGAGGCCGAGAATCGGAAGTCGGGTTTGGCTCCCGATGGCCTCCAGCCCCTGAGACCTTAAAGCACCAAGTTGAGTAAAGTTTCCCAGTGGCTTGAGAAAGGAAGAGACTCCGGAGCCCAAGCGCAGGGAAGGAAGGACGCGGTTGTCTAGCGCGCTGGCAGCCAGCACCGCAGTGGGACACCTGCTCCGATGGGACGCGCTGGTGCCGCCAGAACGACCCGGAGGCGTCGCAGGAGCCCAACTCTCCACCCCTTCCTCCCTTCCTTACTCACCCCTCCCCAACACCCCGCCCCGTGCTCCGGTGACTCCGCCTTTCCGTGCTGGGTAGCTCTCCGGCGGTAGCAGGGAAGGGAAAGAACCGCTTCCACGGAGGACTCGGCTCGGCTCTGAGGCTCCGAAGCCGACACCGCCAGCTCAGTATCAGCGGTGGAACAGGACCGCCCGCCCAGCCTGCGCCCAGGCGCCACCGAGCCCCGGCAGCCTCATGGGACGCCCCAAAGGACTCGCTCTCTGCCCTGCCACCGTGTTCCGATCCTAGGCGTCCGGACTCCACGGCTCAACCGGTTCGCAACCCCACGGCCTGTCCGGAGAGGAGTATGCGGCTCGGGGCCCGGTGGACTCCGGCCACCGGGCGGCGCTGGCCTAGCTTCGGAGCCCGGAGCCCGAGGGCAGCAAGTGACGAGCCGCGGGAGGCAGTAAGGCGTCGGGGAGCCGAGAGAAGCGCTCCAGCTCGGGTGCCCGCTGGGCCGCACGACCCACGGTGTGTGGCCTGAAACCCGGGCAGGAGGCGGACGCTCCCTGCCGTCCCGGTTCCGGGGGAGGCTGCAGAGGGGCTCCGCGGCGGCCCCAGACCTCTGGCCACCATCCTCACGCTCCTGCTCCTGCGGTGGGGATGTCACGGCCCCGGCTCCGAGCGCCGCCCCAGCCCCGGGGCTGAGCTGCGGACCATGTCCTCCCGCAGCCCCCGGCCCCCGCCCCGCCGCTGCCGCCGCCGCCTGCCGCGTCCCTCCTGCTGCTGCTGCTGCTGCCGCCGCTCGCACCTCAACGAGGACACCGGGCGCTTCGTGCTGCTGGCCGCGCTCATCGGCCTCTACCTGGTGGCGGGCGCCACCGTCTTCTCCGCGCTCGAGAGCCCGGGCGAGGCGGAGGCGCGGGCGCGCTGGGGCGCCACGCTGCGCAACTTCAGCGCGGCGCACGGCGTGGCGGAGCCGGAGCTGCGCGCCTTCCTCCGGCACTACGAGGCCGCGCTGGCCGCCGGGGTCCGCGCCGACGCCCTGCGACCGCGCTGGGACTTCCCCGGAGCCTTCTACTTCGTGGGCACCGTGGTGTCGACCATAGGTGAGCGGCGCGCCCCGCGCGTCTTTCCTCTGCGCGCCTGTCACTCGCTGCCCTTTCCACCGACCTCAGGCTGGGCCCTCTTCCTGACACCCTTTGCCTGCTTCTGTTTCGTTCTCCGTCCTCTGGTCCTCTTACTTTTCTTTCCTGCATTCGGAGCGAGAGGTGGCCCGAATGCACCATCTCCAGCTCTTAGCGGCTGTCATCACATTTGACTTGTGTGTCAGCGAGGCGCCAAGCACTTTGAGCGCTCCATGTCCAGGCTCTGCTCCTCGGTTTTGTCCTCTGTAAGAGGGTTGCTGAGAGAACAGGTGTTGAGGGCTGCTATTTCCCACCCCACCCAGGCCTCGGTATCCTCAGCAAGTGAATATAAAAGCCTTTTCTGCGTCCATTCCCAGCGTTTCAATTTCCTCCTCGCATTCTCTTCTCCTGTCGACACTGCCCCACCCCCTCAAAGTAAAGTCCGTTATTTGCAATCCACCTCTTCCGCTCAACTGTTTTACACCATTCGCCTTGGTTGTTCCCCTTCCATCTTCTCCAAGTTCTTGACGTCTTGTCCAACCAATGACAGCCAGGCGGTAGTCGCCTTTACATTACACTTTCGGTATAAACAGCTCAGGTTTTCTTAACGTTGGGGAAAATGTGCAGTCTTGAGACCCCAGCTCTCCTCCCCAGCTAGACTGAGTCCCCTGGCGCTCCTTCTGGAGAGACGGTCTCCAGCCACCACTGTGTCCAGCCCCCTCCACCCACTCCTTTTCCCAGGCGTTCGGCATCATGGAAAGCAGCCACCTCCCCCATTTATGTAGCTCTGCAGAGTGCCGCGGAAACATACTTTGACAAGATTTGGTTGTGTCTCACCCACTCCTGTTTGAGTCTCAGGGTAAGAGAAGCTCTTGCTGGTCACACTCGTCACCCCAAGACATCCTTTTCCGCTGGTGCAATTTGGGAGGAAGGGGCTGTACTTTCAGGGTGGAGAAGTGAGAAACTTCATATGAACACATTTTCTTTGTGACAGTTCAGAGTATGGGGCATGGACTCCGCCTCAGGCAGAGAAAGGTAGCAGGTTTGTTCAGGATATGCACAGAGGGAGATGTCTCTCTGCATTTCTCTCTGTCTCTCTCTCTGTCTCTGTCTCTCTCTGTATAGTCTGTGAAAGTACTTCCTTGCCTCCAATCATTTTTCTCCCGTGTCATGCTTGATCTGATTATTTTAAATAGAAAAGGCAAATATGGACCAAGTCCAAAGTCTACACAAATTAGGTATTTTTAAAAAACCCTTTAAAAATATATATCATGTTGTTATGGTGATTGAAGATATAAAATGACCCCCTCAAAATCCCCTTTTAAGAGCTGCATCGAGTTGCTATAGCAACTAGAGGGTTTTTTTTTTTAAGTGCTTTAAAAGTACTAGGGATGCTTAATCTTGGAGGATGACATCATGTGTTTATAATTCATTGTTGACATGTACTTGTCTGGTAAATACTCCCTGTTGCTTCTTCTACCTGAAGGTACACCTGTGAATATATTTTGTCACAGTACCTTTCTCCCAGTGACACGCTCTAGCTTCCTAATGGAGCTGCAAGATAAGCAGAAGTTGATGCCCGGTGTCCTCTTCCTCTCCAGGCTGGGAATCCATCCAAAGAGCCTGTCCCTGTGACCTGTGCTCACTGTGTGTCTCTCCTGAGCATCACTGTCCTTCCTTCGGGGGCTTCCCCCTCGACTTCATGTACAAAAGTCATGATGTACAAAATCAAGTCAGCTTGTTTGGAAATTGTTCCCTACCTCAACCTTTCACCTACTGTCAGGATTGGCTGCTCTTTAGTCAAATGGAATGGAACTATGCTCTCTCTTTTAGATTTAGGCAGGCAGTGCGGATGAGCTACCACCAAAGATTGTGGCTGGGCTATGAATGGCCTAGCAAGTTGCTTCCAAAATCTGCAGGGCAACATTAGTACCAGCCTGTGGACGGCTCAGGGTGGAACTGGCCCTCTGTGGGGAAACCAAAACTGCCGTATGAGTGGTCTCTGCCAGCTGCCTGCTGGCCTGCCGCGACACTTGGGGATAGTGTTTTAAATTGGTCCTTTTATGTCAGCCAAGTAAGTTCTTCTGAGTGCCCAACCAGCATGATTATCCTTTCAGCCTTCTCCGTGAAAAATATATTTGGTTGAGATTTCTGCGAAGACCTACATATGTCGGCTTATGTTCTGCTTGTCTATCCCCTCCCCTTCAAATGTCTGTTTGTTATTATTACTGATGCAGTTACGGATGCAATCACACAGGGAACCAAAGCACAGCCATAAATGCAGAGTGGAGGATCTCCAGTCCGCCACCTCATCCAGGGAAGAGGAAAACTATCATGTTCTGGGTTTTATTTGATCAACAATCCTCACAGGGTGTGTGGTTCATGCGACAGTGTGGAATTCAGGGGTCCAACTCTGTATCCCGCCTAATAAGACGGAACATTTTTGTTGTTGTTTGGCTCAGCTGAATGATCCGCATGGTTTAAGTGTAGGCATCCCTTCATTCATTTTGCAACTGAGAAGGGTTTTGTGTGCCAGGCCCTGTTTAAAAGGTTAACTTTTGCTCTTCATGCCAGCAGTTTGAGCATATCTCAACGGGGGCAGCTGAGATGCAACATGTCTGATCCATCCTCACTAAAGATGACCAGAGCAAAAAGGAGTCTGAGTGGTATAGTGTTAGGAGATTTATACAAGGTCACATAGTTATGAGGGATTCACCTCAATCCAGAGCTGAATTTGTGTGGTGTATATTACAGTAATTTTATACATAGAGCAGTGGGAATATCCTTATGTGAGGCTGAAATATTAATAATGTGTATCTGTTCTCTCTCTCTCTCTCTCTCTCTCTCTCTCTCTCTCTCTCTCTCTCTCTCTCTCTCTCTCTCTCTCTGTGTGTGTGTGTGTATCTATCTGTATGCCTGTATGCATGCATAAATCTGATGCTAAGGCAAGGACTAGTTTGCTAGTCAGGCCAGCAACTGATTAAATACAGAAAAAAACTTGAAGGGTCGCACAGATGTTCCAGGCAGATGAGTTAGAAGCAGCTATAGGCCTTAGGCAGGCAAGGGCCAATACAAACTACAGAAAATCAGAAACAGGTCCTAGCAAGCAGGGGACATTCTGGAGAAGTGTGGTCTAAGAACCCTCACTCTCGAGAGCACGCATTCAGGGGAGGTAACAGAAAGGGCGGGAATTGGTCTTCAGTGGTAGCAGCAGAAAGGGAGATTCGATCTGACCATGTGTGTTCAAGGTCAGACGGAACATCACCATGAGAGGGAATATTTGTCCTAGCATTTGACCTGAACAGGGCCCCCTATCCTGAGCTGGGCACTTTGCAACTGTGTAAACACACATGTCTTCACACAGCACAGACCCCACAGGGAAATGTGCCTGCAATTATTCAGCGGTAGTTAAGGATGTATAAAAAGTCTGAGTAGCTCGAGCAAGAAATTTAAAAAGTCCACTTTGTACCCTAAATTATTCATCCTGGTTGCTCACACAGATCTGAAGCCCTGGGTAATTACTACTTCTCCCCTTTACTCTCTGTGACATATTCCCTAGGGGAGGGTGGGGTTAAGTTTATTTTAATGTGAACATGTTTGTATCTGCATTCCTCCATTTAACAAACACCCAAAGCAACAACACTTGAGACAGATGCAAGTGTGGCCTTTGGTACATCATCATCTGTATCATCTGGCATCAGGTGCACCAAGGATGAGGACCGTACCAAGGCACTCACTCCTCTAGTTCCCAACTGTGTTCTTAGCAGCAACACTCTGGCTTGGAGAAATTCAGAACCGTCCAAAGAGTATTAATCCATCATCTCACATCTTAAAGGATGCTTTATTGGTTTGCTTTGAGCAGATTAAAAGGAAGCTCTCCCTTGGGGCTTTCATTATGCATCTGCTGTCAGATTTACACATACAGAAGAACATATTTAAAAGTCTTTCTCAAATGGCAGCTTGGTCGAAACAGAAATATTTTTGCTTCCTTTTATTAGGTTTCCTGGCAGAGTTTCTGAGCTGCAAAGCTAAAAATCATGCCGGTGGAGACGAGATGGTGTAGGTACGAGAGTTGTTGGGTTTGGCACTGCATAATTTAGCTCGCTGCTTTCAGAATTAGGCGCACTTAATTATTCGGCCACAAGATTAGTAACAAGTCCTGACTCCATTCACCCCCCTCCCCTTTAAAAAAAAACCAAAAACATGGGTTTCTAAAAACTGTTTTTGCTGCAGAGGAGACTAAGACGCTATAAGACCAAGATCACTACCATAATTCATTTGGTCCTTCTAACGTGTATGTGAAGTGGCTGGAGGTGGTTTTGACACCTGGAGTGGCATCCGTGTCCCAGAAGGAGGGGGGTGCCGTCTCTCAGTTCTTTCTTTCATTAGCTGGGTTTTTTTTTTTTTGTTGGAACAAGACACTGTGACGGAATTGAAGGATATTGGGGGAAACAGACATTGGGTTTGAAGCTGGAGATGAACAAGAAATGCGTTTCTATTCTCTGCCCCTCCCCCACCCTCTACCTCAGAGCTGACCCAGGCCACAGTAAACAGTGATTGTTTAAGTGATTCAGAGAACAAGTCCCTCAGAATAGAACACTGCTCCAACCCAGCCCTTCTCCTGTCTGCCGGTCCCCTGCAGTGGGCAAACTAAGGACCTAACTGACCTGGGCTGCTCTGTTTCCCTCTGTGGTATCATCAATGTCAATTCCGTGGCTCTCCGTGGCCTGCACATGTGGCTTTTAGTAGGTGCATACTCTTCGTTGTGGCTGATGCTTCCTTACTGCAGGCTAGCTGGGTGGTTCCCTGTCCGGGCTATTTCGAGCAATGCCACAAAGAGCATCTTCAGGCGTATGGCCTGGTCCTTCTGCAGAGCATCTCCTCAGGGTGAGTCTCCAGCCGTGAAATTGCTGAGTCAGTCAGTGGGCACCGCCAGTGAAATTGCTGAGTCAGTGGGTGTTGCTGTCTTCAGGGCTTCAGGCCAGCCATCTTGGAGGGAGGAATTGTTGGCTCTCTCCTGAAGTGAGTGTCTGCTTCTACAAAGCCTCACAGAGGTTGCACAGCCATCCGCTAATTACTCCCTGGACGCGGGCCACATATATAGGTTTTCTCTAGGATCATGATGAACTAGGCTGATGGCATCTCAGCCTCCGCTGCTGCTTCCTATGGGAGCCTTGGTTGCGAGAAGAAGGACGAGGAGAAACATATGGGGACAGCTACAGACTAAGAGAAGAGGAACATCTGGATCCGCATCTTTCCAAGTCTCAGGCAGCTGATGAGGAGCATCCTTCCACTCAGCCCTGACACTGCCCAAGGACCTCAGTCTGGGTGGCTCAGAGTTACACCAAATGGAGCAAAAGCACCCTTAAGTTTTTATAGCCGCAAGTACCGTGAAGATCTTCTAGAACTTTCTCTACGCATTTAGAAGAACATTTTGTCAGCAAAAGCCAGCCAGAACCCATTATAGAACAGACTGTAGCAGAGCTGTGCTGAGTAGGTATCAAGACAAGAGGCTCACCATTAGACCATCCCCCAGACACCATCTACTATCTGAACTCCCCGATCCCCCCACCCCCTAAGACAGAATCCTGCTGTGTAGCCCAGGCTGGCTGCTGCTTGCTCTATGGCCTGGACTGGATTAGAACTCATTTCCAAGGGGCTAGGATTGCAGGCATAAAATATTACAATTGGCCCCTTGAAGTCTTTGAGGGACCCTAAAGCCCTTCCAAGACTAGTCCAGAAGGGGCTCAATTAAATGTATTCCTTCTCTTCTACAAGGCCCGGGGTGGCCCAGAAGTTGCCTACAGTCCCATAGCAAGCCTGAAAGGGCAATGAGAACTCGGACTTTAGAAAAGTTTCATCGGAATTGCTGAAGGAGATGTATTTCCCACTTACACACATGTACTCACAGAGGGAAAGGGGCAGGGATGGAGGGAAGTGCAGGAGCAGGGGGATAATGTTCTTGCAAACACTGCTCAAGAGGAAGTCAAGGACTGAATTAGGCCCAAGTTCTCCCAAGCCTGGTACCTAGGCTTCTAGAAGAGCGAGTGTTCATCTATCCACAAAAAAGGAAGGGGAAGAAATTGTTTGTAAAACTTCCTGAGCTGAAGGTGGTGGCCACAGCCTTAGGTGTGTGCTTGGAATAAAGGACCCCACCTTCCCAACCTTTGCCTTGCAGGTTGCTCATATTAGGAGAAGCTAAGAGACAGCCAAAGGCTGTTGTTCTGTTCTTGGGGTGGTCCCCACCCCAGGTCTTCTCTGGGTACTCCAGCCTTGCCCTTGCCTCTGTCCAGTGCCACTGACCCCAGGTTCTGGAATGGGTACATGGGCCAGCAACCAGCAGGACCAAAATGTGTCTGGATCCCATAGAGTCCACACTGAGAGGTTCCAGCCTCGGATCTTCACAGGAGCAGATGGGGTCATCCCCTCCCCCCCCACCCCGGAGCTGAAATAATGGGTGGTAAGCCCTGAAGCATCCCACTGTCTATGGGACTGAGGAGAGCTGAAACACAGTGTAGGGGAGGTGCTTGTGCAGGGCAGAGAAGGTCTTTAGTCCTCACCCATGCTGTGCTTGGCTGCTCAGAGCTCTGGCCCTAGGAAATCCCACCCTAAGTGCCGCTGTCCATAGCCAACTCCCAATTTTAGTCCTTAGGAGCAACTAGACCTCCTCTAGTGGCCTGTGGCTGTGGTGAAGGAGGCTTTGCACCCTGTCTTGAGTGTCACCTTCCTGGGCTTGGACAGAGCTAAAGTGGTTCATCCTCAGGTCACTGGTGACATGAGTGTCTGGGTCCCAGAAGGTGTGGCTTCATTCACTTCCCCTGGGTCTCAGAGGACCCCTGATGAGGTGACTGGTAGAACACCCAGTGCCTTGCAGTTTCAAGTTGTATAATTTCTTATCTTCAGGGCAGATGTTGTAGACTAGAAGGACAAGGTCCCCCATGCAGTGTCTCTCACATTGCACAGGACAAAGGAACCACCCAGGGTCTCCTCACTGCAGTTTCTGACTGGAAGCCTACGGTGGGACCGTGGGGTCTGCATTCCTCACAACCTCCTCGCTGTGTCTAGACTTCTGGGCCTCAGACCACACTGTGGAGTAGGAATCAGGGAAGGAGCACAGTTAGGGTCAGTGTCTGTGTGGCTTTGGGCCGGGCACATCCCCCCCAGGTGACTCGGTCTCTCCAACCTTTAAAGAAGGGAATACCAGGAACCACTGGAGTCCCTTCCCCCTCTGATGCTGTCTCATCTGTGAGGACTGTTCCCTTAGCCTCGCCAGTGTGGGCTGAGCACACACTGGCTACACCAGCTGCAGCTGCCTGCCTGCGGCCCAGTCCAGCTCTGTGCCTTCCAAGCTGTGGACTACTGGAACGGGAACTGCTACTATAAAGTGGAGATAATGATGTCTCCTGAGCTCGGTGTGTTGTCCACACCTGCAGTTCTAGTGCTCAGAAGGCAGAGGCAAGAGGATTGCCATGAGTTTGATCTCAATACGGGCCTACATAATGAGTTCAAGGCCAGCCTGAGCTATGTAGTCAGACCCTGTTCAAAATCCACAAACAAAATATCTAGAGATGCAGCTCAGTGGTAGATCACGTACTTGCCTAGCATCATACCAACCAAATACATCACATCAAAACAAACAAACAAACAAGTAAATAAATAAACAATAGAACTAAAAAGCAGTAAGCTGGGCATGGTGGTTCATGCACACTTGTAATCCTAGAGTTGGAGAGGTGACCCCCTGGCCAGTCAGTCTAGCCTACTTGGCAAGTTCCAGGCCAGCCAAAGACTATCTTAAGGGAGCAGGGGGGAGGTTGGACCTGGAGAGATGGTTTAGCCATCTAAGAGCACTTGTTGCTCTTGCAGAGACCTGGGATTGCTTCCCAGCACTCACATGACAGCTTACAACCATCTATAACTACAGTTCCAGAGGATCCAATGCCCTCTTCTAGACTCTGCAGGTTCTACACACAAGTGGTACGCAGATTCATGTGCAGGCAAAACACTCATATACACAGTAAATCAATAAATCTTTATACACACATATGTTGATGGTCTCTGGCATATATATACATGCACACACTATTACCATTGCTGTGTTAAACACCATGATCAAAGTAAGTTGGTAGGAAAGGATTTATTTGGCTTACACTTCCATATCACAGTTCATCATCAGAGGAAGTCAAGAAAGGAACTCAAACAGGGCAGGAACCTGGAGGCAGGAGCTGATGCAGAGGCCATGAAGGAGTGCTGCTTACTGGCTTGCTCCCCATGGCTTGCTCAGCCTGCTTTTTTATAGAACCCAGGATTACCAGCCCAGGGTGGCCCCACCCACAATGGGCCCTCCCATATCAATCACTAATTGAGGAAATTCCTTACAGACTTGCCTGCAGCCTGATCTTATGAGTACATTTTCTCAACTGAGGCTCCCTCCTCTCTAATGACTCTGGCTTGTGTCAAGCTGACATAAAACTAGCTAGCACAATCAACCCCTTGTCAACTTGACATACAAACACGTCACTGTTAAGCCATAACCTTTCCTTTCTTATTCATCCCCAAGATCACGCATTAATAAAGACATCACAATATAAGACATTTTACAAAGTCTCACAGCCTTTAAAAATTCAAACAAGGGCTGGAGAGATGGCTCAGGGGTTAAGAGCACTGACTGCTCTTCCAGAGGTCCTGAGTTCAATTCCCAGCAACCACATGGTGGCTCACAACCATCTGTAATGAGGTCTGGCGCCCTCTTCTGGCCTGCAGGCATATGTGCAGGCAGAACACCGTAGACATAATAAATAAATAAATAAATCTTTAAAAAAAAATTCAAACAATTAGGGGCTGGAGAGATGGCTCAGTGGTTTAGAGCACTGAATGCTCTTCCAGAGGTCCTAGGTTCAGTTCCCAGCAACCACATGGTAGCTCTTAACTGTCTGTAACTCCAGTTCTAGGGGATCTGGCACCCTCACAAAGACATACATGCAGGCAAAATCAATGCACATAAAAATACACAAATTGTTTTAAAAAATTAAGCAATTAAAAATTAGGTCACTTTAAAATATTCAGTCTCTTTTAAAATCCAAAGTCTTTTAAAATTTAATGTCTTTCAAGTGTAGACTCCTAGAAAAATGAAAGATAACTTAAATACTTTCTTACTTCAAGAGGGAAGAACCAGGGCACAGTCATAACTACACCAAAGCAAAGACAAACTCAAACTGTGTACGTTACTCAATGTCTAGGATCCACTCCCATCTTCTAAACTCCCCCAGGGGGCTTGGGTCACTTCTCCGGCTCTGCCCTCTGCAGCACACACAGCTTGTCTTCTGGGCTCCGGCTGGCCCCCTCCACGGCTGCTGCTGTTCTTGGTGGTCACCCACGGTACTGGCGTCTCCAGTATGCTGCAGTAGGCCGCATTCCCACCGATAGCCTCTTCTAGGCTCTCTTCATGGTGCCAAAGCTCAACTTCTCTACAGGACCCCTTCAGTCCTGGGCCTCAACTGCCACTGAGGCTGCACCTGCAGCGATTTCCTCTCCTGACCTCCCAGTGCAAGGCCTCAGCTGCTCTCCATGACTGTCTCAGTTAGGGTTTCTACCAATGGGAAGAGAGACCACGGCCACAGCAACGCTTATAAAGGAAACCGTTTCACTGGGGCTGGCTCACAGTGTCAGAGGTTTAGTCCATTATCATCGTGGCGGCATGGCGGCAGACGTGGTGCTGGAGAAGGAGCTGAGAGTTCTACATCTTCATCCACAGGCAGCCGAAGCAACCGTGTCCCACTTCCTGTTCCAACGAGGCCACGCCTCCAAATAGTGCTACTCCCTTTGAGTCTGTGGGGGCCAGTCACATTCAGACTAACACAATGACCCGGTTATGCCTTCAGAACCAGTACCACTTACTTGACACTTACACCACCAAGTTCAGCTGCCAGTGTGAGATACAAACCGTAGCCATCTCTGGAACACAGCTTCTGTGTGCTGACTTCGAGGAAACACTTCCTAGATTTCACCTCAGTGATGCTGGTCTCCTCCCCCTTCCCCCCCTCCTCCCCCTCCTTCCCCTCCTCCCCTTCCTCCTCCCCCTTCTCTCCCTCCTCCTCCTCCTCTTTTTTGAGACAGGGTTTCTCTGTGTAGCCCTGGCTGTCCTGGAACTAGCTCTGTAGACCAGGCTGACCTCAAACTCACAGAGATTCACCTGCCTCTGCCTCCTGAGTGCTAGGATTAAAGGCGTGTGCCACCACCACCAGGTGCTGGTATATTCTTAATCACAACTAATTTCTTAGCTCCAGCTACCTAGCATCAATTGTCCTGGTAACACAAAGGTTCCCCTTCAGTGGTGTTGGTTTTTTGTTACCCATGGCTGACTCTTCAGCCTCAGCTGACCAGAATCATAGATTCTTAATTCAAATATGCAATGATCCTGATAGAGTCTTTAAATGACTCTCAAACTTCACAGGCCAGGCCTCCATCCTCTGCATTTCTCTTAACACTCTTGTCTTCCAAGCTCCTACAGAACAACTCACCAAAGTTTAAATACTCAATGGTTTTACAAGCCCAAAGTTCCAAAGTGTCTCCACATTCTCCCAAAACACATGATCAGGCCTGTCACAGCAATACCCTACTCCTGGTACCAATTTCTGTCTTAATTAGGGTACTAATGCTGTGATAAAATACCGTGATCTAAGCAAGTTGGTAGGAAAGGGCTTCTTTGACATATGAGTCCACATTCAGTTCATCATCAGAAGTCAAGACAGGAGCTCAAACAGGGCAGGAACCTGGAGGCAGGAGCTGATACAGAGGGGTGCTGCTTACTGGCTTGCTCCTCATGGCTTGCTCAACCTGCTTTCTTACAGAACCCAGGATTACCAGCCTCGGGTGGCCCACCCACAATGGGCCCTCCCACATCAATCACTAATTGAGGAAATCCCTTCAGGCTTGCCTGCAGCCTGATCTTATGGGTGCATTTTCTCAACTGAGGCTCCCTCCTCTCCAATGACTCTAGCTTGTGCCAAGTTGACATAAAACTAGCCAGGACACATACCCAAAATAGAAAGAAATGGTTCTTGCTCATGACCTGCTTTAAAAGTTAAAAGGGTTCATCCTGTGTGCATGCCTTGTCAGGCCACAGTGGCACAGCGGCTTACTAGAGTTGGCCATGCCTTGTTGGCTGCCCTTCAAGCTCCCCCACCCTGCCTCCCACCTCACCACCCTGTGCAGGGCCCTCTGTGTCTCTGCCACATCTATACAGTGGCATCCACCACTTTGAGGTGACCTCTGTCTCTAGGGAATGCTATAGTCCTGTGCTGTTACATAACTATTGTGGTGATTTGGTTTAGTTTGCATTTGAGGCAAGATCTCACGTAGCTTAGGCTGGCCTTGAACTTGCTATGTAGTTGAGGATGATCTTGAACACATGATCCTTCTGCATCTACCTCCAAGCCTATAATGGTGCTCTTTAAAAGGTTTTTTTTTTAGCCCTCTTAGATACATTTTATTTATTTATTTGTTTGTTTGTTTATGTGTTTTTTGGATGCAGGGTCTCATGTAGTCTAGGCTAGGCCTGAACTTGATATGTAGCTAAGAGTGACCCTGAATCCATGATCCTCTTTCTTTCTTCTCCCAAATGTTGAGATTGCATGCACCACTATGACCCATTTTCTGAGGGGCTAGGGATCAAATCCCGGGCTTTGCAGTTGCTAGGCAAGCACCCTGTCACCTGAGCGACATCTCCAGGACCCAGCTAACGTCTTAGCCATTCTGCACATGATCTGGCCAAGGACTGAGTGATTGAACCCAGTGCTTTTTCCGCCCCCGGCCTCCACAGAGCCGTCCGCAGCCCTGTCCTTCCCACCTTCCTGTTTCTTGGCAGGAGGTTGTGGGCACTAAAAGCAACGGAGAAAAGTCTGGCCCAGGTGGGTCCTACCCTGTTCCCCTGGACTTGGTATCAAGACCACTGGGTAAGGGCTGCTGGAGAATGATTCCAGAAACTTCTCACTCCAGACCACCACGCCAGCAGTCAGGGCCTGTGTTCCAGGGTTGAAGGGAAAGACCAAACCCTCGTCATCCCCTTGGTTGACTCCCTTCCATGTCCTCTGGCATGTCTACACATGTGCCTTCATCTATGTTTTCCCAGAAGCCTCCCCAAATCCTTTGAAGAAAAAAAACAATTCTCCTTCTGTAACTACAGAGGAAGCTCAGGGAGGCTGAGGGACAGACGTCGTCACGCAGGTCAGTCCTGGCAGAACAAGAATTCGGGGTCCTGACTGCCCAGGATCCTATCTGCTGTTCCTGACTTAGTCATTAAAGCCTGGGAACCCTCGGGTCTGCCCCTGGCGGGAGGTGGAAGAGGTGGGGGAGGATCCCAGGCAGGACTGCAGGGCAGTTAGACGTGGCCATACCGTGTTAGCCTCCATGGCTATGCCGGAGCAAGGGCTGCCCACTCTCCATCCCACAGCCCACACCTCTGAAAGGCGGCCGCTAAGCAGGCCGGCCTGGTACCACTGCCGCCGCCCAAGGGTTGACTCAAGGGAAAGTCTGCTCAAGGTCATAGCCTAAAGGTCAACCCTGCCCAGCTGTTGAGCCACGTAAAAACCCTGTGTCTGTGAGTGTATCCATTCACCAGCCCTAACTTCGGGCTACCCCTCCTCACTCCTCCTCCAACTCCTCCACCTACCCACACACCACACACTTGCTCCAGGCACACCAGCAAGCCGCTCGGCCAACGCTCACGCTGTTTCCTCCACCTAGAAGGCCCTTCCCTTCCTCCCCATTTTCTACTTGGTCTTCCAGGTGCCTGGCATGAAGGCCCTCTCACAGCCCCCAGACATGTGCTAATTACTCACGTCTGTGCCAGTTTCCCCGGCTCTGATGCAAGCCTGCATCAGGTGGAATAGAGTGTGTCCGAAGCTGGCACAAGACCTCGCACATTCGTGTGTGATTTGCCCTCTCTTTCTCCAAGGCACCAGCAAGGTCTTAGCAGTGCTGGTCCCCGCTGCACCTAGAAAAGCGCTCATGGCTGGATCAGCATGGAGTGTTGAGTGCCTCCTTGGAAGTGGCCTCTCTGTCTAGAGATGATGAGGCCCAAAGAGAGTCTCTATCAGTCTCGGAGCATGTTGCTTGGCACAAAGTACTCGATTGGCCAACGCACGTTGAGTGGACAGATGAGGGAATGGATAACCGAAAAGCTTGGGCCTCTGGGAAACAGCAAGCTATGCCCCCCCCTCCCCCAGATCTTCCTCCCCCCATCCCACCCCTATGGTTGGTAGAGCTGAACATGTTCCTGGTCCCTCGGTCTGGCCACCGCTTCATCTCTCCGAAGCTGGCAGGTGCGCAGCTGCGCAGCCAGCTCGGTCATCTGGGACTCCCCTGGCCGGCATTCAGGCATTGCGGCTTTTGAGTCAGATGGGTCCTGTCCTGACCCTGCTTAATTTAGGGCTTTGGGGTATAAATGTGCCTGGCCAAGTCAGAATTGCTGGAGTGAAAACAAAGCAGGCGAAATAAGATCGCGGCACACAATACTGCCCCGCCCCCTCCGCTGGGCATGGTGGGAAAAGTTCAGTCCTGAATAAGAGCATCTGCTTCTGGTCCCGTTTCTCCCATCGCCTTGGAGTCCGGTCTTGCCTTGGTCTTAGCTGTGTCCCTCAGTCTCGAGAGGCCCCTCTCAGTTCCATCTCTAGACCCCGCATGGCCTATGCCTTCAGCAGCTCAGGACACACCACACGGATGGACACTGGCTCACAAATCTGATGGAAGTTTTTATCCGTAAGAAAATATAATTCCACAAACCAAGAAAAGCCACACCCACCCACACAGCCCAGCACCTCCACGATGCCTCCAGAAATACTCAGGGAAGCTTTTATTGGAATTGGGTGTCCCAGCTTTCTGGAAAGTTACAGTGGAGATCAGCGCAAAGCCTGAATCACGGCCCACGTGCTTTCTCCCTTTTCCCTTCCAAATGGCCGAGATCTCTCTCCCCTCTGCCAAGTGCTCCGAATTCGGAGTGCCTTCCCAAAGCCTCATTGGCTGCTCACCCCAGACCCTGCCAGAAGTGCCGTGGGGACAGTTCCTGCCGGAGGGAAAAGAGAGCGCGTTGGCACTCACCCCCGGGGAGCAGCACTTTGGAGGCCTGGAGAGTTTGGATCGTAGGGTTCTCTGCTTCCTCAGAAAGCTGAGGTGGCATGTTAGCCAATCCTGAGGGCGATACAGCAGCCCCTGCCCGCATCAGTGCCGATGTGGGGGACCTCAGGCCCAACTCTGCCAACAGGCTCGCCACCAGCCCCACGCTTCCTGTTAGGTGCGCACTCACTACGGAACCGGTGGTTAGCATCTGTCTCCTTTGCGGATGATGGGTTCCTGGAAGGAGCCTGTGTCTCTGGCCTTCTCCTCTTCCCATCAATCAAGCATGGCACATGGCTCCAGAACTATTCTTGAAATGAATGTACGTTTGAACAAATGGTTGAGATTTCCCAGCCTACCTGGGTGCTTACTAAAGAAAAAGCAAGCTATGAAAACCTCCACTTGCAAACCAAATGACAAGCTGAGCCTCCTTGGCTCAAGGTCATCTCTGCTGCACAATGAATTTGAAGCTCACCTGAGCCACATGAGAACCTTTCCAACAAACAAACAAACAAACAAAACAAGCCAGGCAGTGGTGGCTCACACCTTTGATCCCAGCACTTGGGAGGCAGAGGCAGGTGAATCTCTGTGAGTTCGAGGCCAGCCTGGTCTACAGAGTGAGTTCCAGGACAGCCAGGGCTGTTACACATAGAAACCCTGTCTCAAAAAACACAAAATACACACACACACACACACACACACACACACACACACACACACACACTTTAAAATAAAAAAGGAAGAGGAGGAAGAAGGAAAGGAAGGAAGGCGGAAGGAGGAAGGAAGGAAAAAGTAGATAATGATTCACTCTATAAAAGAAAACTCCAGTATTTGAGTTCTCCATGGCAGGGCTGCTCTGAGCTGGGTGTCCCAGCAGGTTAAAAAGGAGCAGAACTTGAAGCCAGCCTCTGCAGACTCTCCTTCACCACCTTGCAAGCCCCTAATGCCTGAGGCAGCCTCAGTCCCTCCCGTCAGATTCACAGGCAATAAATATCTACGACCTACCGGACCATGGAGAAGAGTGTCCAAGAGGCTGGAGTGCTTGCAGCAGGCACTCAGGCCATGGAGCTGCCCAGCAGAGACTGGGCTGTGGGCCCGACTGGGAGAACTGGCCTCGCAAGGCTGCTGGACGAGCTCGGTGTGGACGGCAGGTGTGCGTTATTCATGCCTGCAGTTTAAGGATGAGGAATCCTGCATCAGGAGACAGCTCACTCTGAGCCCGGGTGCAGAGTGCTAGTGGGAAGTGCTGGGGACTCCGGCCATGGTTTGGGATTGCGCTGTGATTCCGTCACTTACCCCCTGCTCCTTCAATGAATCTATTTCCACCCCTCGGCGAGTCACTCTAGACGATTCAGCCATGACCTTGACTCCTTGACATCTCTAAAGCTATGCGTCTCTCCATCCACTCCGACAGATTCTATCCACCCCCTTGCAATGACCAATAATTGCACAGCAAGGAAAAAAGTCGGGTTTGGTGGGTACACACCTGTAATCCCAGCACTTGGGAGGCAGAGGCAGGAGGATTAGAGGTTCAAGATTAGCTTGGTCTACATAGCAAATTCCAGGCCAGCCAGGGCCGCATGGCAAGATTTGGTTTCAAACACAATAAGACAGCAAGCCAAAACTATGTAACGGGCCAGAGTACTGATTCCCGCCCTTGCTTATCTTTTTCTAGTCTTCGTCTCAATAAATGTCACCAACACTGTAAAGCTCTCCCAATTCTTTCTTTCTAGCTTTCCACGTCCAATCCATTGTCAAATCTTGCCAGGGGGCTGGAGAGCTGACTCAGAGGTTAAAAGCATTGGCTGTTCTTCCAGAGGTCCTGAGTTCAATTCCCAGCAACCACAGGGTGGTTTACAACCATCTGTAATGAGATCTGGCTCCCTCTTCTGGCCTGCAGGGATGCAGGCAGAATACTTTATGCATAATAAATACATAAATGTTTTTTAAAAAAATCTTGCCAATTGGACCTGCAACACCCATCTGCTTGTCTGCCTCCCCATCATCCTTCGCCTCCCCCAGCCCTCTGCCTGGTCTCCCATGGGAGGCTGCCAGGGTCCTAACCCATCCTAGCTTCTAGTTTCTTCTCTGCTTTTTGACAACCTGTTTTCCAAAACCAAAGATAACTTTCAAAAGGGCGGGGGGGGGGGGGGGGGGTCTCATGTAGACCAGGCTAGCCTATAGTTCATCATGTAGAACTTTCAAAAGGGCAGGAGGGGGATCTCATGTAGCCCAGGCTAGCCTATAGCTCACCATGTAGTCAATGCTACCCTTGAACTCTTGATCCCCCTAATCCACCGCCCAAGTGCTGTGATTACGGTTACAAGCCACCATGCCCAATTTACTAAAGATCGTTAAAAACAGGTCAGGTCAGTCCACTCTCCTGCTTGAAACCTTCAATGCACGCCTGCTGCCCCCAAATCGTGTTCTTTCCTGCAGGGCCCATGCTGCTTTCTCCTGCAGCGTGCTGGACATCTTCTTAGACCGCAGACCACTAGCGTTTACTTTCTTAGTCTTGGGTGCACCGTTCCGTCAATCACAGATGGCTAACTTCTCAACTCTAGTCAGGCCTCATTGTCCAGAGCGAACATGTCACCCCTCACGGAGCCTTCCTGGCCCCCTAACTGTAGTCGCCTCTCACTTGGTTACTGCCTGCCCTAAGGGCATGCATTCTTTTCAGAAATCCTAGTCACAAAAACAAAAAAACAAAGAAATGCTGGTCACATTTCCCACCTACTCCCTGCATATGAGAGCAGAGACCTTGTCTCTCAGATTCCCACTGCCTGGTGTTTGCAGAACAAATATATAAACTTTCCAAGTTTTATGGGGGAGTTCTTTCTACTTTTATTTTTAATTCTGTACATGTATGGGATGTATTGTGACCACCCCTCACTCCTGTTTCTCATCTTTGCCAGGGAACCACCTTCTTTTTGCATATCTCCTTTTCTTTTCTTTTGAGAGAGGGACTCATGTATCCCAGG
This sequence comes from Peromyscus maniculatus bairdii, assembly GCF_049852395.1. NCBI lineage: Eukaryota > Metazoa > Chordata > Mammalia > Rodentia > Cricetidae > Peromyscus > Peromyscus maniculatus. Next base: position 56,617,108 of record NC_134873.1, on the reverse strand, counting down.
CCAGCCTCGAACTCACTGGGTAACCAAAGATGTCCTTGATTTTCAAATCCTCCGCCTTTACCCTCTCAATGCTGTGGTGGCAGGTCCCTGCTACTACATGTAGTTCCCATTTTAACATCTATAAAGTAGGAGTGGGAAGAGCACTTGTGTCTCCTGGTGGGTGGGAGGTAATACGAGACAGTGGCTGTGGATGCTTCAGCCCTTACATTTAATAAGCCCTCTAAGATGGGGCTGTGCTCATATGAATGCATAATTGGGCTGAGATCATCCCGGGAGTGGCCAGATCACGGCCGAGGAGCCTGACCCGTCTATTGTTTTTCCACTGTGTCTGACAGGGTGGGTAGGCCTGAGGAAGAGCCGGGGCAGAAGCAGGCTGCCTCAAGCATGTTAAGTAGCAGTGACCTGCAATTGTCTTGATGGCAGACCTTAAGGGCCAGGCAGAAATGCGCAGACTGGAAGCAGGAGTCGTTCTAAGTTCCGGAGTGTTGTAGGGAAGCATCCTGGCCACGTAGTCAGGCAATCTAGTTAGCTTCAACCACCAGCATCCAGATTGCCTAGAAACAACCAAGTAATTGTGTAATCACTTGTCTTAGCTGTTTACCAACATGTAAGTCAGCCCACCGCCAGCTGTCCCTCACTTTATCGAGAGCTGTGTGTCTCTAACAGTAGCGCATTCTTTGAGGGACATGGACTTAGCTCGTATATTTAGTTCTGGCCCACTGTGTGATCCCACACTCTTTCAAAAGGGCTGTCACTGTGAATTGTTTTTGTGAGTTCTGAGTGCTCATGGTGTTCTGTTTTATAGCTGCCGTCGGAATGGACAGTTAGTGGGATCTGGCAGCTGGAATGTAGAAGCTGTACACAAGCCTTCCTCACCATGACCTTGTGAGGGGGACTTAACCAGGGTCCAGGGTCAAGGGAGATCCCTCCAATCATAGACTGAGGGGATGCAATGTAGCAGCCCAGGAGGGAACTGGGTGGGATGAACCAGTGATAGGATAGTTATCGGTATCTGTAGCTCAGTCGGAAAAGCATGAGACGCTTAATCTCAAGGTCGTGGGTTCATGTAGCCTGAGGCTTTTCTGTACCCGGCCCCCACAGCCACTTAAAAAATAATCATTCAGAGGCTGAATATTAATTATAATTGTTTGGCTGGTGGCTCAGGCTTATTATTAACTAGCTCTTACAACTTAAATTAACCCATTTCTATTCCTCTAAGTACTGCCACGGGGCTGTGGTGTCACCGGTCTGCTGGCATGTTGCTCCTTGGGTGGCTGGATGGCATCTCCTCGACTCTGCCCTTCTTTCTCCGTGTATTCGGTTTATCTTTCCCGCCTAGTAATATTCTGCCCTGCCATAGGCCAAAGCAGCTATTCATCAGTTAATAAAAGCAACACATATTCGAAGCGTACAGAAGGACATCCCACATCAGGTGGACCCTTTGGAAAGCAACATAGAAGATTTCAATTGCCCACACCCACAATGAGCAGTTCACAACCACTTGCAACTCTAGCTCCAAGGGATCCAGTGCCCTCTTCTGGCCACCACAGGCACCTGTACACATGTGCACATACACACCCACAGTCATACACACACATACAGAGACAGAGAGAATAAAATAAATCTTGGGGGGGGGGGGGTCAAAAAAGACCACATATGAAGATCCATGGCGAGGGGCTGGCAGGGCCTGGGGCTCTCCACAGTGCACCTGGAGAAGAAGCCTTTAGAGGAGGAAACCCCTCCTCCAAAGTGGGCTCGTCAGCGCTGCCCCCTACTGGGATCTCAGGACAACAGCCTCCTGTGTCCTGCAGAGAAAGGCACTGGAGCTGGGATGCAGCAGAACCCAGAATATAACAACGACCTTAATTCACGGAGCCTTTGTCCTTAGATTCTCGTTACCCTCATCTAATCCCTGCTTTCTTTCTTTTTTTTTTTTTTTTTTAATGTTTTCCCATAAAACCTCTGCTTTATAGCCATTTATGGCTGAAGGGCACCCCAGATGCCTACTCCAAGCTGGTACTCTGATGAATTCTATCAGCCCGTAACCCCGTCCCCTCCCAGGGCTAAGCGTGGAGGAGGGAGGGGACCCAGAGCCTCCATTATTCCAGGACTCAGGAGTCATCAGGCATCTGTATGGCTCTGACTCTGCTTGTCTGCGGTGTTTCCAAGTTTTCCCTGCTGGGCTGTACTGAGATGACATTCAGAGCCCTCTCCAGCCTCTGCGCAGGGCAGCCCGGGGCTAGAGCTGAACCTTAAACCAATAGGCTCCGCCAAAACGCACCAGACGTTTTTATGGATTAACGAGCCTAGAAGTAGAGAGCTCAGGAAATCTGGTAGTATGGATGCAGGAGGCAGGCGTTACACTAATCTCCCATCTACATTTTCCAGAACAATTATCAGGCCTTGTGTTCCAATTCAGCATCCAGAAAACACGGCCCCAGTTAGATAAGTAGATACTTATTCACCAAATGTTTGCTGGATGTCCTCTGTGTGCACATTCTTAAATCCCTAGGGATGTGGCAATGGACACATAGACAGATCCCGCACTATAACATTCTGCTTATGGAAGAAAGGCAATGGGGCCACAAATAAGGAGTGTTGAGTGGTCACGCGCGCTACAAAGAGAAAACGGCAGGGTAAGGCGCTGGCTGTGTACATCCGTTTATGCTTGCTTACCTCGCATGCATGAGAGCCCTGGGTTCGATCTCCAGCCTGCTTCTGACCTGTCAGATGCCACATGCATGTGACGCACATACATACATGCAGGAAAAACACTCATACATGAAATTAAAAAAGAAAAAGATGGCTTGTCATTTCCAGAGATGGGGAAAGGTGGACTTGTATCTCAGGTTGGGACTGAGACACAAGTTTGGGATTTGCCAATTTATAGACCATTTTAATATAGTCTTAAGAGGGGGAAGACATGAATGTAAGTGCTCAGATGATCAGGGTACAGCTCAGTGCTAGACTATTTGCCTCTAAGGAGGAAGTCCTGGGGAAGCTAGAAATATTTCCCAGTACCAGGAGTCATTGTCTGTATACTTCCAGAATGCACTAATTAGCAGAAATCCATGCTGCCCTCTGAAGTCCCTGAATTAATTCAGCGGCATGTGTAAGAGCATCCTTCTTCATCATGAGTCTGTTTGGAAACAAGAGCTCAAGTGTGCAGGAGAAATATAAGGCTTTGCACAGTGCTGCATAAATATGTAACTGCCAGAACCCCAGGACTCCATGATCACCAGAACCCCAGAACTCCATGATAGATCACCAGGGCTCAGAACTCCATGATAGATCACCAGGGCCCAGGACTCCATGATCACCAGAACCCCAGGACTCCATGATCACCAGAACCCCAGAACTCCATGATAGATCAACAGGGCCCAGGACTCCATGATCACCAGAACCCCAGGACTCCATGATCACCAGAACCCCAGGACTCCATGATCACCAGAACCCCAGGACTCCATGATCACCAGGGCCTAGAACTCCATGCTAGGTCACAGGGCCCAGGACTCCAGGCTAGGTCACAGGGCCCAGGACTCCATGCTAGGTCACAGGGCCCAGGACTCCATGCTAGGTCACAGGGCCCAGGACTCCATGCTAGGTCACAGGGCCCAGGACTCCAGGCTAGGTCACAGGGCCCAGGACTCCAGGCTAGGTCACAGGGCCCAGGACTCCAGGCTAGGTCACAGGGCCCAGGACTCCAGGCTAGGTCACAGGGCCCAGGACTCCAGGCTAGGTCACAGGGCCCAGGACTCTAGGCTAGGTCACAGGGCCCAGGACTCCATGCTAGGTCACAGGGTCCAGGATTCCTGGCCCACCTGCAGTTTTTCGGGAGCCAGCTGTAATGCATAGGTAACACACTCACTTCGGAAGAGTCTTTCCTTAATACAGCTGTCTCTGTACCTAGGTGATGGCGCTGAGTGGGCTATTTCTCAAGGGAGCCCTTACCCGTTACCTGTTGGCCTCATCCCTGAGCAAATTATTTACCCAAAGAAAACAAGAATTTAATTGAAAATTTAGCCAGGCATTTTTATGGCAGCCTCTGTCCTTCAAGCTCAGCCTTCGCCTCCAGGTTGTGGTATTTGCTCTGCACCTGTCAGCGCGAACGGTCGGCGTGAGAAGGTGTTTGTACAGCGCGAAGCAGCTCACACACGTTGCTCATTACACCCTCATCTGCATCCTGTGGCGGCAGGTACAATGTGTACTGCTATCTGCAGACAAGGGAACGGAACAGAGATGGGATGGGGGGGGCAGGGCTGGAGAGATGGCTCGGCCATGAGGAGCACTTGGCCTTGCCAAGGACCCAGGTTTGGTTCCCAGCACCCACATGACAGCTCACAACTGTCTGTAACTCCAGTTCTAGGGCATCTAATGCCCTTTTTTTGGCCTCTGCAGATACCAGGCACGCGCGCGCGCGCGCGCGCGCGCGGCACATATACACATAAGCAGGCAAAACATCAACACACATAAAATAAAATAAATAAATCTAAAACTTTTCTAAAAGTAGGTCACACGACTTTCTGAGCTCGAGGGTGGCTCCTTGATCTGGGAACAGAGCTGATGGTCTAACCCAGGTGTGACTGACTCCATGGCAGACTCACCCCACTCACCCCACAAAGCTGGTCCTCCGCGAATGACACATGGAGAGACATAAAGCTGCTTACCAATGACTGAGCCAGGGGAAGGCAACAGCCGTTTCTGATAATGGCTTCCTGTTTGCTCGAGGGGAAGCTTTGCATGTGCCCAGCCCTTCCAGATCTCGGTATAGCCGCTACCCCTGCTAGCCAAGACCGGCAGACCATGAATGGACTCCAGGTCTGTGAGGGTCACTCTGAGGAACCTGCCTGGTCACTTGGACCTTGTTCACCCTACTTTCTGAGTTGTCTTCTGCCTATGATGGCGACATCCCACAACCTTGTCATCTTCTTACCCTTGAATGGCTTCCCTTCCCACCCAGACTTGTCCTGATTAAAAACAATAAGCCAAGCTGGGCGGTGGTGGCACGCACCTTTAATCCCAGCACTCGGGAGGCAGAGGCAGGAGGATCTCTGTGTGTTCGAGGCCAGCCTGGTCTACAGAGTGAGTTCCAGGACAGCCAGGGCTACACAGGGTGAGACCCTTTCTCAAAAAAATGAACAAACAAACAGAAACAAAGAATGGGCTATCAAGAGGGGGTAACTGCCTAGCCTGAAGATCTGAGTTTGATCCCCAGGTCCCACATGGTGGAAGAAGAGAAACCCCAAAAGTTGTTCTCTGACCATTCAATGCTCACACGTGCCTATAGACATATACACATACATAAATAAAATGTAGTAACCTGTCTTTAAAGAAACCAAAAACCAAAAGGAAAAAGAAGAAAGAAAGGGTGGGAAATTTCCTATTTCCACCACCATTAACAATCCAGAGATTTACCTATGAGTCTTCCCTCGTGATAAAATGTGGGGCATTGCTTTTCATGCATTATTTTTTAAGTTTCCTTTTTGCTAGATGCATAGTGTTCCTTAGAGAGGGTGTACCATGGTTTGTCGTGAGTATGTGTTTCCCCTCCGTAAGGCCTGTCTCACTGACACCCTCCCCCACCAGGAGGGCCCTGGTGAAGACTGTGAGTAATTGGGTTGTCTGGGGGAGGGAAAGGGGGTGGGTTATGCTTGGTGCACGGTATGTGTTAGCTCCAGAGGGGCCATTTAGAAGGCTGGAAAATTACAGAGTGCTCATGCCCAGCCCACGTCTGCCAACAAAGGGCACCTACAACAAATGCCGGGAAATTACAGCCTCTGCCGTCTGAGCGGCTCAGACAGGAGGAAAGGACACGGGACCCACGTGTCTGAATAAGGAATGCTGGGACAGTGGTACGGCTAGCCCTGGGCCTGGGAGGGATGCTCGGAGAAAGGAAGGCCTCCCGGGGCCCCCTCACACACGGCTCAACAGCTCAGTGCTCAGTGGCTGAGGCGCCCGGAGGAAAATTCTCCAGGTTGCCATCTTGCTGAGGAAGGTGACCCAGGCCAAGATGATCCAGAGGGAGAATCCCTTTGGTGCAGTTCTGCCCTGGGACGCCTGCATGTGGGCAGCGGGAGGCAGGAGCGCAGGGCAGTTGAAGAAGTGAGAGCTTGTACACGTGTGTGTGTGTGTGTGTCTGTGTGTGTGTGTGTGTGTGTGTGTGTGTGTGTGTGTGTGTGTGTGTGATGGTGGAGGACCAGCCATGCTCAGCACCCTGAGTCCAATAGAAAGATGTGACTGTGCGGCTAGGGAGTCGTAAAGCCCATGCCTCATACTCATGGGGACCTGGATTTGATCCCCAGGACCCGTATTGGGAAGCTGGGTGTCGTGGAATGCATTTGTGGCCCCTTTACAGAGGGGCTTCTGGGGATCACTGGCCAGCCAGTCTAGTAAGACCCTTGAGGTTGACCTCTGGCCTCCATACACACATGCACGTATGTACATACATGCACTCATCCACACAGGAACATGTACACACACACACACACACACACACACACACACACACACACACACACACACACGAGGTGAGAGTGAGGGTATGTTCTAGAAGGTTGCTGGCCTTCCACTGGGTGGGATGAGGCAGGCCCGGCCTGGCCTTCAGCACCACATCTGGGAACCCCTGCTCTTAGAGCCTGTGTTGGTGACCTGGCTGCATGGAAGAACCTCTGCCTCCTGCCCATCGCAGGACCTGCTAGGAGAACTGAAGCCAGGATGCTAGGCCAAGTGCCTTTGAGATGCTAAGTGCCTTTTCCGGACCTCAGAATCAGACCCCGTGGGGGGGTGTCCTTCCCCAGGCCCAGCTCCCAGGGGACCAGAGCACACGCAGTTCCAAGGTCTCATGGTTGTCCTGGTCCAACCTCTGTTTAAGGAAGAACCAACAGAGCACATGCCTGAGGGCCACACCTGTCCTTCTGGAGTGTCTGTCAGGTCACACCTGTCCTTCTGGAGTATCCGTCAGGTCACACCTGTCCTTCTGGAGTGTCCATCAGGTCACACCTCTCCTTCTGGAGTGTCTGTCAGGTCACACCTGTCCTTCTGGAGTGTCTGTCAGGTCACACCTGTCCTTCTGGAGTGTCTGTCAGGTCACACCTGTCCTTCTGGAGTGTCTGTCAGGTCACACCTGTCCCTCTGGAGTGTCTGTCAGGTCACACCTGTCCCTCTAGAGTGTCTTTCAGGTCACACCTGTCCTCTGGAGTGTCCGTCAGGTCACACCTGACTTCTGGAGTGTCCGTCAGGTCACACCTGTCCTTCTGGAGTGTCCGTCAGGTCACACCTGTCCCTCTGGAGTGTCTGTCAGGTCACACCTGTCCTCTGGAGTGTCCGTCAGGTCACACCTGACTTCTGGAGTGTCCGTCAGGTCACACCTGTCCTTCTGGAGTGTCCGTCAGGTCACACCTGTCCCTCTGGAGTGTCTGTCAGGTCACACCTGTCCTCTGGAGTGTCCGTCAGGTCACACCTGACTTCTGGAGTGTCCGTCAGGTCACACCTGTCCTTCTGGAGTGTCCGTCAGGTCACACCTGTCCCTCTGGAGTGTCTGTCAGGTCACACCTGTCCCTCTGGAGTGTCTGTCAGGTCACACCCGTCCCTCCTGGAGTGTCTAGCCTCAGAGCAGACGTCCCTGGCAGCTCAGCCGACCTCTCCTCACTTTTGGATTTCTGCTCTGAGACCTAGAGAGAGGCTCAGCCACAGTGGGGTCCCTGATGGAGCTCTGACCCCGCTCTACCAACCCCCACACCTCACCTGAGCCCCAGACTGTACGTCTAAGACGGGCTGACACACGGCCTACTTAGGTAGGTGTGAGGAATAAAACGGGTCTAAAACTGCCAAGGCCACTCAAGCTTTGGGCAAGGAAGTGTCACAGGCCAGTGACTGAGGTTTAAAGGGTGTAGCTGTGTCCTGCTCTTAGTGGGGGTGGTTGGTGGTAGCCATGGTGAGAGTTGCCATCTAGTGCCCTAGCCACTGTTTTTTCCAGTTACTCAGATGCTTCAAGGGTAGGAGAGACAGCTTGGCAGTTAAGAGCCCAAAGACCCAGATTTCATTCCTGGCACTCAGGCGGCATCTTAACAACCATCTGTAACTTCTGTTCAGGAGGATCTGACACCCTCTTCTGGCCTCTGCAGGCTCTGCATACACATTTGCGCAGACATATGCAGGCAAAACACCCATACACATAAAGTAAAAGTAATTAATTTTAATTAATAATTTTTAAAAAATTTTTTGGTTTTTCGAGATAGGGTTTTTCTGTGTAGTTTTGGTGCCTGTCCTGGATCTCACTCTGTAGACCAGGCTGGCCTGGAACTCACAGAGATCCACCTGCCTCTGCCTCTGCCTCCTGAATGCTGGGATTAAAGGTGTGTGTCACCACCACCCAGCTATAATTTTAAAAAATTTAAAAAATAAAAAACAAATTAAAAATAATAAAATTTTTTTTTTTTTTTTAAAAAAAACCTTCTACCTCAACTTATTCTTTTTAAAGGATCACCGTTGCCTGCCAACCTGTGAACAGGCCTGGGGGATGTTTTGTTGTTTGTTTTGGGGAGTGGGTCTCAGGCAGTCCAGGCTAACCCCGAACTTGCTGTATAGCCAAGGGTGATCTTGAACTTCTGATCTTTCTCCTCTACCTCTCAAGTGCTCGCATTATAGGCCTGCGCTACCATACTGGTTTATACAGCGCTGGGAACCGAACCCAGGGCTTTGTGCACGCCAGGCAAGCCATCTTCCTACTAAGCTACACTCTCTTACTCATTTGGAAGTGGAAGTGTGTCCCGTTAATCGTTAATCGGTGCAGGAGTTTGGGAGCTTTGGCAATCTGCTCTTGCTGTGACTGGCAGGCACCAGCCGTTCAGGAAGGCCACAGCCTGGGGACCCTCACCCAGCGTTGGTCTCTTGCCTCGTGCCAGCCCTGCTGGACTTGAACGGTCACAGTGTGGCAGGGCTGCAACCCCTGTCGGCTCCTGAAAGCCCATCCTGGCTGCAAGACCACAGAACAGGACATGGCTTTAGAACCCACCCTGCCCTCAGAGTCAGGACCCCTGTCTGTCATCTCAGCGCGTAGGAGATGGAGGCAGGAGCATCGTTTAAGGGCAGCCCGGGATCCATGAGACACAGTGTCAAAACAAGAAAAAAAGCAAAAGGCATTCTGCAGTTAACCAAGATATAAAGAAATTAACCTGTTAGGTTTTTATTGCATTTTCTTGTGTGTGTGTGTGTGTGTGTGTGTGTGTGTGTGTGTGTGTGTGTATTTTCTTGTGTGTATGTGCATATCTTGTATATTAATAAAGGACCAGCCTTAATGATATACTTCCCAGAGGCTCAGAAGAGAAACTACGAACGGCGAGAACCATTTTCAGAAAAAGAATCTAAGTACACCGAGCTCTTTGTCCGTCTACTTTGTTCCTCTGGGATAACATCCTATCTACACAGCTTCAGTTCTGTTCTCGTGCCCAGCTCCTTTCTTGCCTGATTTCTCTCTACCTTTATCTGCTGTCCTCTCTAAGTTCTAACTTAATTCTCTCATCTTAATTCTGCCTCATCCTTCTCATCTTGTTCTTACCCAGCTAGTACTTTCTTGTCTGGCTCTTCCTCATCTTCCATCCTGACCTCCAGTTCTCTAGTCTAAAACCCTCTCCGGCCCAAATCCTCAATATCCTCTCTTTGTTCTCCTTAATCCTCAGTTCCCCTCAGTCTCTGAGGTGTTCAGTTATAAACGCAAGCCATAGAGATCCTCTGGAAGAGCAAGGTCACCAGGCTTAAATTCTTATGGGGTTATAAAGGCAGGTAAGAATTTTTCTCAGGCAGTACCTGTCAGACTTTCTTTTACAACCCAAATGAGTGCTAATGATCAATGGAATGGAATTTATGTGCCCAGTCTACATTCCTAGAAGTGGTTAGGTAAGAAATTGGGAGTCTATTAGTAAGGCTGTAAGGAAGGAGGGTCTTACCCTAAATTGAACAAGAAATCAAGCTATCTGCTTGACCTAGGAGACAGGTGTTGTTTCATTTAGCCTTAGATGCTTGATAGGTATTTAAGTAAGTACAGTGTTAGGAGTTCTTGGAAGCATGCATAGTACTACAAGAAAATCACTGTAGAAACCAGCTAATATATAAACAAAAGCTAAAATATCACCAAGACTTCTTAAGCCCTGGCTTGACCTTTGGAGAAGTCCTTGACTTTTCCAAGTAGTAGCTTTTGTGATAGTAGCTTGCAGCACACACACACGTAGTACACATAGCATTTTCTTGTGTGTATGTACATATGTGCACACACACATGTACTACATATAGCATGTGTGTAGAGGTCAGGGAACAACTTTCAGGAATTCCTTCTCTCACCCTGTGGGTACTGGGAATCGAACCCGGGTTTTCGGGCTTGACAGCCTTTACCCTCTGAGCCACTTCACCCGCCCTGTTGACTGTTTTCCTGAGACGGTTTCATTCTGCAGTCCAAGCTGCAAATTCAGAGACTCTTCCTGCTCAGCCTCCTGGGTGTTAGAATTACGGGCATGTAATTCCTCACCTCAGCACACCTCACTAATTTTTAAAATTTTTATTGTATAAGTTCTTTAAAAACTTTTCATTACATTGACTTATTTTGAGCATGTGTGTATGGGCACACGCATGTGTACTACATACAGCATTCTCTTGTGTGTGTGTGTGTGTTTGTGTGTGGGCATGGGGACTAAGCCGCAGGGCATGTGTGGAGGTCAGGTGACAGCTTGCAGGGAGTCGGGTCTCTCCTTCGACTGAGTGGATCCTGGGGGCTGAACGGACGTCATCAGGCTTGGCAGCAAGCGCCTGTACCTGCTGAGCCATCTCACTGGCCTGGACTAACGTGTGTGTGTGTGTGTGTGTGTGTGTGTGTGTGTGTGTGTGTGTATACATACATATTAGTATATATACATATATTAGTGTATATGCACATATGTGTGTATACATATATGGATGTGTGTATGTACATATATACATATATATTAGCATGTGTATATATACATATATGTGTATATACATGTGTGTATATATTAGTGTATATATGTGTATATGTGAGTATACATATGTGTATACATATATATTAGTGTGTATATACATATTATATGTTAGCGTGTGTGTGTATACATACATATTAGTATATATACATATATTAGTGTATATACACATATGTGTGTATACAAATATGGATGTGTATATGTACATATATACATATATATTAGTATGTATATATATACATATATGTGTATATACATGTGTGTATATATTAGTGTATATATGTATATATGTGAGTATACATATGTGTATACATATATATTAGTGTATATGTACATATTATATATATGTTAGCGTGTGTGTGTGTGTGTGTGTGTGTGTGTGTGTGTGTGTGTGTGTTTGGTGCACGTGCGTGTGCCTGCTATGGTCAGCAGACGGAAGTCAGAGGACAACTTTCAGGGTCACTTCTCTCTTTCCACCATATAGGTTCTGGGGATTGAACCTGGGTTTGGAGGCAAGTGCCTTTTTCTGATGAGCCATCTTGCCAGCCCTTACACTAATTTTTTTTTTTTTAGAGCAAAACTTTTGTTGTTGTGTTTATTGAGTGCCTACAAGGCACTGAGGTATATAATGAAGCTGAAAGACACCAGGGCCGGACTTGTTTGCCAGGGCCTCTGTCCATCAGCCTCCAGGAGGTGGCCCCATGACGGTGACCCAGAGGAGCCAGAAGCAGGTGACCCATCTCACGGGGAGGCCATTTCTTTGGGTATGAACATCCCCCTGCAGTTAGTGGGATAAATACAAACACAGCCTCCTCATCAAGGCTCTGGAATGAAGCTTTGCATCCTGGGCTCCCTGCCGCCTCTGCTGCTGCAGGCAACAGTGGCCAGGGTTGGCCATGCGGGCTCCTGCAGCCAGCCAAGCTGCCGGCCCGTGTGGATCTGGTTTGGCTCCGTGGCAGCGTGGGCAGGCAGCGCACAGTGCCGTAGGCTAACACTGGGGCCAAGGGCTTGGTTTCTTCTTTGCTTACGGATGGCTCTGTCTGTCTGTGTCTCCCCCTGGTCATCCCTCTGCGTGTCTCTGGCCCCTCATAGCTTCCAGGATCAGACGAGGGCCTCCTTGTGGCTCTTCTTTGTCTCTAAGGAGCTATCTACCGATAGAGCCACATGCCTAGGGCTGGGACCTCCACATATGTGTGAATCGGTCTGATACGGGCTTCAGAAGCCGCCGTGAGCGCACCGTGGCTCCTCATCATTGGAGGCAGAAGGATGAAGGAAACTCAGAAACAGTGAAAATACGGTGAGAGAGGACCAAGTCTGAGACCCAGCATGGCAGTGATCCTTCCATGCTGCTCCGCTCTGAGCCACCCATGGGGATGGTCATATTGGGCCAAAGAGAGGCCGGGGCTCCTTAAAAGGATGAAAACCAACAAGCATCATAGGAACCAAGGCTGCAGGTGCTGAGTAGGGAGTCTCCTGGATACTTATGTATGGGACAGGGGCAGCGATGCTCATGGTTTTGCAGAAGGCTGTGAAGCAGATGCCTCTATCATTCCTTCACGGAGGCAGAAGAGCTAGCATTAAACCATAGAGAAGGCGTTTCTGTAGTCTACAGGGTCTACTTTCTGACTACCCATCTGTACTAGTTTTATGTGATAAAATACCCCAACAAAAGCAACTTTAAGAAAGGGTTTATTTCGACTTACAGTTTCAGGTTACAGTTCACTGTAGGCAAGTCAAGGAAAAAACTTGAAGCAGCTAGACACATCCCCATCCTTGAGCAGAGAGAAATTAACACATGCATGCTTACCTGTGCTTAGCCTCCTCTCAACACTTAAAGAGCCCGGGATCCCTGGTCTAGGGAGTAGCGCCTCCCATAGTGGGACGGGTATTCTCACATTAATTAACGCAATCAAGACAATCCCCCACAGACATGCCCTCGGGACAGCCTAATCCAGCCCATCCCTCACTGAGATGCCCTTTCCCATTGTGTCATGCTGACAGTCAAAACTAGCCCATCACACCACAGAGTCAGAGAGATGGCATTTGGAAGGGCTGGAGAGATGGCTCAGCAGTCAGAAGTGCGTACTATTCTTGCAGAGGACCCGAGTTTGGTTCCCAGCACACACCCTGAGCTCTAGGAGATCTGACACTCCCTTCTGGTCTCCACAGGCACCTGCACCTGTCACATGCTCACGCAGACACACACATGTCATTTACAAATCACAAAAGTAAATACATACATTTTTAAAAGAGATGGCATTTGGAATTCCCACCAGAGGGACTCTTTGCCTATAGCCATTAGGACCTCCTGGAGAGGCGAAGTGGGGAGATGGTGTCCCTCTCCTCCCAGACAGACACGAAGCCCCTTGGCCTAGCAGTCTCACTTCGTGGCTGTCACACAGTAGGCTCTTTATAACATTAGGAAAGCCAATAGCAGATGAGCACATGGGTGAGCCAGAAAAATGGTACCCTCACTTACTGCATCTTCTGTAAGCTGGAGGTCCGCCCAGTGTGGCCTGGTCCTCTCTAAATTTGACCTTTGCTGGTATCCAACCTCAGTATTAGGCTGATAACTCACATGTATTAATGTCTGCTTTCCATCAAGTACTCTGATGAGTACAAGGGCTGTTTGTCTGACCCTCCAAACCTGTCTCCTTCTGATAGACAAGGAAACGGACATGACTTGCTGAAGGTCCCCGTGAGGCATGGTGGGTCCAGGGCCTGTGGTTTAGCACCATGCCCCAGTATATGGGCAATTGACTCTGCTTCTCTGAGGCAAAGTGGCACTTCCAGCGTCTGGGTGCCCCCAGACTCCCAGGAAGTGCTCCAGGGACCACCTCTCCCGTGCCCGGAGCCGGCTGCTTCCCAGCTGCCCACCCTGAGGAACTATGAGGTTTCCATCTTACCTTTTTGCTGTTTGGCTCTATCTCAGCTTTTGGTTTCATCTGGGTTGCTCTAATTTGGTTTTGTGAGACAGGGCGTCAGGTAGCAGAGGATGGCTTTGAACTCCTTTGAACCTTGGTCCTACCTCCCTGAGTGCTGGGATTGCACATGTTGGCTTGTTTCTGTTTTTAACCTTCTGCGGCCTTTAGGTTTTGAGTCTGTTCCCTCCTGTTTGTGGCCTTGATTTGGCTCCGTATCTCCTCCTGGCTGCTGCCTTGTGTGGGTCTCCACTTTTCCATACATGTATATACCCACACGCATGTGCACAAGTGCGAGTGTGTGTGCATGCATGCACATACACACACACACACACACACGTGCACACACACACACGTGCACACACATGCATGCATGATAATGGTTAGTCTTCCCATTTCCTTCTAAAATTGAATAAAATGCTGAAAGAAAAAAACTTAGTGTCCCCACTGTTGCTTGAAATCTCCTTGGCTATCATGTGTCCTTTTCTTTTTGTAAACTCGCTGGTGGATTTGTTTCTCTCTCTTACTCCAACCAATGGCAGGGGCAGGTCTTCTCATCTTCTCGGGTGGAGTGTGCTGGGGATTTGCCAGGGCATCTCTTTGGCTGCTGTTTTCTCCCCTCTCTGAGGTCCCTCCTTCAGTGCCTTTGTTCTCTGTTGTTTAAAAAAAATATAATAAGCGGCACTGTTACCGGGCGAAAAGGTCATGAGACACAACAAAACCCAGTATCAGAGCTGTATTAGGAGGAGGGGGACAGAAGAGAGTGGGCAGGCCTGTGGAGACACACGTGCAGAGAGAGAGAGAGAGAGAAAGTGCGGGGAGGAGAGGACAGAGAAGGGAGAGGAGGAGTCTGTGTCCGGCTTTTTAAGGATTTCTCTGCACATGCTCAGGTGGGCTTCCGGAGCTACGCCACGCATGTGCTGATTGCGTGACCGTGCTGTGCGAATTTGCGCAATCACGCAGTGCACTGATGCGGTAGGCCGTAAGACCCCTTGCGTAGCTACTGAACTGTGAATGTGTGGTCGTGCAGCTGGAGTGGCAGAAACCTAACATTCCGGACTTTTTGCTTATTATAAAAAAGCGGGTGAACAGGAATAGGGGCGTTGTTTCTCCTGGAAAAATTGCTCCCAGCTGACTTGGTGGGCGTCGGTTGACTCTTGCGGGGGGGCGGGGGGGGCAGCTAGGGAAGGGAGCTTCTGAGGTAGACAGGAGTCCTGGAGTCATCTGCTGCTTTGGGAATTGTCTGACAAGGTGCTGTCCAGGTGGATTCAAGCCAGTTCCAGAGCTCGCTGACCTGTCCAAGTGGATTTTCTGGAGCTCGGAAAAAATTTGAACATATTAAGAAGCAGCCATGAGAAAATTAAAGTCTTGGGCTAGTGACCATGACATTGTAGTGTTAATTGTTTAGTACTCTGCTTACATTGGTTAGTATTAGTGAGAGAGAGAGATTGGAACCTGTTTTTAATTTTTACCTGCTATAAGCTTTATCAGAGACAGATTATTTTAAGGCACCTGTTTCCTTTATTAGTTTATCATCCAGGAGACACAGGTGATCAATTGCTGAGAGCATTTAACAGTAATAGATTTTTATATTAAAGTTTATTTTGGCAGAGCCCAGACCCCTTTGGGTCTGGGGGCATAAATACCTTTGGACTGTTACTGTTCCTTACCCCCTGGGTATACTTGATGATCCTTGGCCTCCAGCTCTATGGTGATCCTGTAACAATTAGCTGATTAGTCAATCAGAAGAGGGCACCAGGAAGAGAAAAGCTTGTGGGGTGAGACCTCCTTCTTCTCGAATCGGGGACAAGGCAGTGGATCCTGATGTCCTCTGGGACAGAGAGAGCTGGGCCCTGTGTGTGTCACTGCTGACCGGTCAGCAGTGACACACATGGAGGGGGCAAATGAAATGAAAGCTCCTACCTTAGCTGGAAAATCTCCTCCCATTAAGTACCCCTGAAAGGACAATTAAGTCTGGTGAAGTGGGTAACGCTGTCCCCCTACCCCGACAATAAGGGAAATGAGAAGGAGACGTGGGACCTCAAAACTCTCTTAGAATGATTAAGTGGCTTGGTGTCCAACAGGAAGGAAATGGATCGCCCCATGCTGCATCCTGGGTTCCCTGTGAGCCCGTGGCCAAGCCTAGGAGGTCTGCTGGAGGTCTTTGTTTGTCCCCATGCCATGAGGTGCATGGGGGGCAGTCAGCTGATGAGTTGTCTCTCTAGGTGGCACTTTGAACAAGGCTCAATTGATAGCCTGGCAGGGCACGCACTAGCCCGCGACGCCTTCTGAAACAGGGACCTGGAAGCCCCCGTGCAGCTGCTCGGACAGCGTGTGCCAGCATTTGGTAATTCTGTTCATGGGCTTTCTCATCTCTCCCATGGTACCTTAAAAGCCACAGCTGAGACTTCCACCTGTGGGGTCAGGAGCCCTCTCTCCAGATGCTTAAGTTTAGCCCTGATGTTGGGGAGCTCTGAGAGACAAGAGACAGATTTTATTCCGTGTCTTGATTTTTTTTAATAGTTTGTTAGCTTTAGGACAGCTTTAGGAAGACCCCCCAGGAGGCAGGCTGTAAACTGATCTCTATTAGAGAGTCATCCGGATTGTTATGATCCCAATGTGGGTCCTGGTTGTAAACTTATTTGTGTGCATCCTAGCCTGCTTCCAGACCTGTCCGTGCTTAGCGGCCCACCCAGTACCAGAGAACAGAGCAGAGGTCAGATAGGCGAAGATTGTTTGGAACCAGAGATTGCTCAGGTTTAGAAATGCACGTGGTCAGGAGAGAGAATCAGAAAGGGAGGGTTCAGAGCTTAGGTAAACGCATGGGGATAAGGTAACTCTTTTCATTTGCCCCTTCACTGGCAGAAGTTAGATAATTCCCGTGAAATATCGGGATTCAAGCAGCCGTTACATGGCCAAATTTACTGGTGTCTGGGGATATTTAAGGCATTTGTCAGAGGAGGAAGCCTCCATGTCCCATGACTGCAGCCAAGAGAAAAATAAAAAATTAAAATAACAAACGGAATCCCAGGCTCCCATCTCGGGCATTCCCGAGGACAGGTAGTCTGTGGACCGGCATAAATTATCACCACATATTACACTACTTGTCATCATGGGAGGGGCAAGGGCTGGGAGCGTATGTACCGGAGGACACCCCCCACCCCCAGAGTCCAGACAGCATTCAATACTTCATCAAGAGAGAATGTGTCATGGTGCACAGCCCGAGGACCCCCCCACACACACACACACACATATGCGTGCGCGAAATATATCTCAGGCTCCAGTCACGGGAAATGGCAAGGGATCGGAAAGGGAAAACTCACCAATCTGGTTAGCCGGCGTGTTGTGCGGAGCGTCCCGGTGGCATTGCAAATGAAAAGAGCGGAGCAAGCTGTCGTAGGTTCAATAAACCTCGGTACAGGGTCCGGGATGCAGAGTGCTGGGAGGGCCTGGTTCGTCTTATTATATGTTTTAAAAAATATAATAAGCGGTGCTGTTACCGGGCGAAAAGGTCATGAGACACGACAAAACTCAGTATCAGAGCTTTATTAGGAGGAGGGGGACAGAAGAGAGTGAGCAGGCCTGTGGAGACACATGTGCAGAGGGGGTGGGGGGGGAGGAGAGGACAGAGAAAGGAGAGGAGGAGTCTGTGTCTGGCTTTTTAAGGATCCCTCTGCACATGCTCAGGTGGGCTTCCAGAGCTACGCCATGCATGCACTGATTGCATGACTGCGCTGCGTGCACTTGCGTGATCATGCAGCACACTGATGACATAGGATGCGAGACCCCTTGCTTAGCTACTGAACTGCACATGTGCGGTCATGCAGCTGGAGTGGCAGAATCCTAACACCCTCCCCTCTCTGAGGTCCCCTGCCCCCCTTCCTCAGTGCCTTTGCTCAAGCTGCTGATGGGCCTGAGACACTGTTGTCTAGAGGCCTTCAGGAGACCTCCCTCCTCTGACTCAGCACCAGCCTGCCTCCTCCCTCCCTCCGCTTACACTCTACACTTCCTGCTGTTGAGACTACTCAGCACCTTCATGTCATGCACAGTGTTCACTGTTTGGTATCCATCTTCCACACCGGGCTGGAAGTTTCAGAGAGCAGGGACCTTGGTTAGGACCACCAGTGACTCGCAAGGCCCTGGCACGGTGCCTCATGTTCTCCAGGCCCTCAGTATGTGTCTAGTAAGTGAACGACACGTCCTTCATAGGCTTCCTCCCTTTCAGTGCCGAGGCCCCTCAGGAACCACCGTTCTTATACCACATGTGCTCCCTAGAAGGCCTTACCTACAGGACCCCCAACTCCTCAGCTCAGCATGGACCTCCCAGACCCGGTCCTCAGCACCTCCTCTGCTTGCTAAGGCATCTACTCAGATCCAGAGGCACCTCCTCCAGGAAGGCCTCCCACCTCTTCTCTCAGAGCTCCCTGGATTCCCTCAGGATCTCCTTTTCTGTCATTTTCGAAGGCAATATCATCATTGCCGCCAGGGCAGAGACCTGAAATTACTCCTTTTTACTCATAAAAGTAGGAACTAGGGATGGGGCTATAACCCCGTGGTAGAGCGCTTGCCTAGCACATGCAAGATTGTAGGTTTAATCCCCACCACTGCAAAAAGACAAATCAGGAACAACCCCCATTTGTACCCAGAAATGTATTGGTGAAATTGTTAAGGCCACTTCACATAGTTAAAAGGGAGATTTATTTAGTGGCGTAACTTACAAATGAAAGGATAGGTAGGTTACAGGGTCTGGGGAAGACTCAGCACAGTCCGGCGGTGTTCTCTGGAGAACTCTGCTCGGTCTACCTCCAGCATCCAGGGTCCAGGAACCAAGAGAAGGTGGTGCATCCGGATCTTGGGTCTTCAGGACCCTCCCTTGGCCCCGCCTTGTAGGCATGACAGTTACCGAAGCCTCAATGGGGGTTGGAACTTCCAGACCAAAGCTGGAATGGCTACCCACTACAGAAATGTGAAATATTGCCGGGCGGTGGTGGCGCACGCCTTTAATCCCAGCACTCGGGAGGCAGAGCCAGGCGGATCTCCGTGAGTTCGAGGCCAGCCTGGGCTACCAAGTGAGCTCCAGGAAAGGCGCAAAGCTACGCAGAGAAACCCTGTCTCGAAAAACCAAAAAAAAAAAAAAAAAAAAAAAAAAAAAAGAAATGTGAAATATTTATTAAAAGTATACAGAAGAAATTTTAAATGAAAGTCATATCCTCACCACCCAAAGACATGCTCCCCACAGGAAATGAGTATGTGTGTGTGTGTGTGTGTGCGCACTTGCACATATACCACCAGGTAAAGTGAACACCGGGAAAGAAATTCTGTTAGGAAAATAATGCGTGGCATCCAACTGGATATTACCGTGGGACACTAAGGACAGAGGCCTTTGAAGATGGACAAAGGCAGCTCCCCACAGCCAGTTTGGTGCCGACAGAAGGACTATGCTGCCCTTTGATTGAACAGAACTACAGCAGAGGAGCTCACTGTATGACTGTAATGGAGCAAACTACGAGAAAAGCCCTATAATCAATCCCTAACACCAACCAAGGGGTGAGCATCTACCAGACCACAAGGGCAACCAAGCGTTCCCTGTCTGGCGGATAGGACTGGCAGCGCTCTGGATCCCATGTGCCAGCTGAGAGTGATCAAGGTGCCCATCATAAACTTACCTCCCCTCCCTGGCAGCATCCAATCCAGAGTGAAGCCTGCCCCCTTCAGCCTTTCCCCCAAGTCTTCAGAGTCAAGCCCAGACCACAGAATTCCCCCTTTCAGATGCCCCTTCACAGAGACGCTCCCCACAGTGTACCGTGAACCCTTGTAACCAGGAGCCCGTAAAGCCGCTTTGTTCAAAGGGTATTTTCCTGGTGTCCTTGGCTGTGGGCCACGAACAACGCTGTTCATGGCATTCCCCGTCTCCACCTTCACTATCAAAACCACAGCACATCCGATCTTAGCCTAAAGACAGAGAGCCACTTCAGAAACCCATTAAAGGAATGAAACTCCATCCAGGAGGGGATCCATGATCCTGGAACAGTACCTGCTGGTGACCGGCTGTCAGTTCCAGCAGGAATGTCAAAGCGATTCCCCCAGGGTGGGAGGAAGCCTGGAAAATTGTGTGTCCTCGCTGGCCAGACGGAATGGAAAAATGCAAAGGGCTAAATAAGACTTCAGGACAACAGTCCACAGCAGAACAGAAGCGGTCGTAGGCAACCTGGAACTGAATGTCCAGAGAGGGGAAGTACTGCTGGGTGGGCCAGTGAGATGGCCCTGGGTGGGTCAGTGAGATGGCCCAGGGGATAAAGGCGCTTGCTGCCAAGCCTTGCCATCTGAGTTCGATTCCCAGGACCCCCATCGTAGAAGGCAAGAACTGACTCCTGCAAGTTATCTTCTGACTGCACCCCCACAGGCCATGGTATGCATGTGCCCCCCAATAGATTAATTTAAAAATAAATAAATAATGGCCGGGCAGTTGGTAGCAAATGCCTTTAGTTCCAGCACTTGGGAAGCAGAGGCAGGTGGATCTCTGGAGGCCAGCCTGATCTACAGCGCTAGAAACCTTGTCTCAAAAATAATAATAGGCCGGGCGGTGGTGGCGCACGCCTTTAATCCCAGCACTCGGGAGGCAGAGGCAGGCGGATCTCTGTGAGTTCGAGGCCAGCCTGGGCTACCAAGTGAGTTCCAGGAAAGGCGCAAAGCTACACAAGAGAAACCCTGTTTCGAAAAAAACCAAAAAAATAATAATAATAATAATAATAATAATAATAATAATAACAATAATAAATAATGTTAAAAAAAAAAAAAAAAACTTAAGGGAGTTCAAGGCCGGCCTGGTCTACAGAGCAAGTTCCTGGACAGCCAAGGCTTTACAGAGAAACTCTGTCTCGAGAGAAAAAAAAAAGTTAAAAAAAAATGTAAACCATGCCAGCTGGTGATGAATCGTTTCACAAGGTGGGAGTGCAGAAAGTCCGTCACCCCTGATTATGGAAGGCAGTGAGCGCTCAGACAGTCAGGACAGGAGGGTGGCACTGACGGGCTCTGCTTCTGTGATACTACTGAGACAGTGTGTAGAAGGGGGTACGGTGCTCCGGCCATCTCTGTGTCCCCGGGAGAAGAAAAGGTAAGTAGTGAAGGAGGAGGAACAGTGGAGGTGAGCAGGCCTGAGCTGCAACTCCAGGGCCTCACTCTATGCCCTTGGCCAAGGTCATGGACAGCTCCAAAACTTGGGCCCTGCCTTAGTCAATGTCCCATTGCTGTGAAGAGACGTCATGACCACAGCGACTCTTACAAAGGAAAACATGGAACCGGGGCTAGCTGACAGATTCCGCGGTTTAGTCATGGCCGGAAGCACGGAGGCGTGCAGGCAGACGTGGTGCTGGAGAGGTAGCTGGGGGTTCTAGGTCTCTGCAGGCAGCAGGAAGAGAGTAACCCCAAAGCCCACCCCCAGGGACACACTTCCTCCAGTGAGGCCACACCCACTCCAACAAGGCCACACCTCCTAATAGTGCCCCTCCCTAATGACCAAGCATTCAAATCTATGAGCCTATGTGGGGGACATGCCTATTCAAACCACACAGCCTCCATCTCCTTCCCACACAGAGGACAGTACAAACTCGTGCCGCAGACCCAGGGCAGGCATCGTGACCGCAGCAAGCCTCTCTGCACGGTACGATTGGGCATACCTGACTGGGCATGTGCTTTGAAGCAAAATCACATACGCATGCATCCTCTTAACCTGGACGCTGAGCAGGGCCTCAAGGACAATGAGGGAGCTTTGAGGGTCACGACTGTGCCCTGTGCTCTTCTGTCACACCCTTTCCTTCCCCAAGCCTGGGTAGTGACTCTGGACTGCACCTCAAAGGCACCAGCAGGATGCCGGGCCTGGGGTTCCAAAGGTGCGGGTTCACTCCTCAGCTCCACTCGCTCCCTGTACCACAGTCACCGGACTCCCCTCTACAGCGGCTGAGAGGAGAATCCACACTTAGAACCCGCCCAGCCTAGGTCCTCGGCTCAGCAGTGACAGTCCCACACACCACACACCCCCACCCCTGCCAGGCTCTAAGAGAGGCTCTGGGCTCAGACATTCTGAGGTGCTATGGTGGTTGCTTTGATGGATGCCTCGGCCTGTCTGCCGGCCTCTGGATGGGGCCTGTCAGCAGATTGGCAGGGCAAACAAACCGGCTTCTCTGTGGTCCCTGCTGGGTACTTCTCTGGATGCAGCTTTAAAGCTGTGGGTCTGTGTTCATTGTGTCTTCTTATCTACTGTGAACAGCCGACAGGCTACCTTCTGTGCGCAGAGGTGGGGGTTGCGAGCAGATGTGGAACACCACAGTCAAAAAGGACCAAGACTGGCCTCTGTGTATCACCAGTCCCTGAGGGTTTGGCAGCTAGCCTTTTGGAGCTCTGTCCCCTCGCTAAGTGGGGACAGAGAGGCCCTCAAGGCAGCCTGAGGCTAAACGGGTGGGCAGTTCTTACGTACATAATGACCTGACTGGGCAGAGCTGAACTTTCCACTGCGAGTAGGACTCTTTGCTTTTCTAGAACCTCAATGTTCCCTAAAAATCCTGCCCCTCTGGGATTGGAAGATTCGAGATACATTATGATGAAACTGACATCTATTGACCACGTAAATTGGGTTTATTTAGAGGGCCTGCTTTCTTGCATCGGCTTCTCTGCCCCCCTCTGAGAGGCGGCCTGACTTCCTGGTCATCACTGGAGGGAGCCTCACTAGGTGCTCTGAAGTGGGAAGAGCAAGAAGCCAGGCTGAGCAAGACTGAACGAGGCAGGCGATCTCCTCCGTTGCTGGCCACACTTCTGCCTCAGCCAAAGCCCGGTCTGCTCTTTAGATTCTTCCTCCTCCTCCTCCTCCCAAAGTCTTGGGCTGAGGCTGGGGTTCTGCTCTTTTGAGGGGGGACAGGAGGGGTGGTGATCTCATCCTTGAAGGGGATTAGTCACCGGAGAGACAGGGACGGAGCCGGGGGCAGGATGGAGCTGACACTATGTAAATGAGTCATCTTCCCGGCAGCTCCACCGGGGCCGGTCTTGACAGCTGCTCCCCAGGAGAGACTGTTAAACGGGAGCCACCCGGAGGCAAGAGTAGTTAGCCGGCTTTTAATAACTCATTTTGTTGAATGATTTCTTGTGAGGAGACAAGAGTTGAATCCCAGGGATGAGGCACAGAGTGGGGGTTAACCACAACCCCAGCAGGAAAGCTGTGCCCGCCGCGCTCAGCGCTCCAGGGAGCCGCTTTGTGCTGACAGCTTACCCAAACCTTTCTCCAGTTGAAAAGCACTGGCCTAGAGGCTGGGCCGAGCCACTAGGGAAGGAGCGTGTTGAGCATGCATGCATGCATGCACAAGGCTTTGGTGTCCATCTTCATCACCAAGAAAGAAAACCCCTGGTCTGCACCATGGGATTTAGCCCTGTTTTCCCAGCTCCCCTGTCCCCTCTGTCTCCCAGACCTCAGCCTCCTGCCATTAAACAAACAGAAAATCATCCCAGAGGCCCCCAAAGACAAGCCAGGCAGGCAGGATAGCGGGGGGGGGGGGGGGGGGGGGGCAGGTGCTTTTGCCACGTGACTGACTGGCTCCTGCCACTGTATCCAGAGTCACTGAACACTGGAGTGAGATGGACACTCAGCCCTGCACCCACAGAGAGACCTACACCCAACACTTCTGCCCTTTGAATTCGCCCAACCACAAGCAGCAACAAACACAGAAGAGAAGTGTCACTCTGCTTTTCCAACAATAGCCCCATACCTCTGTCACCTGTCTATCATCTATCTATCCTATCCATCCATCTATCCATCTATCCATCTATCTATCTATCTATCTATCTATCTATCTATCTATCTATCTATCTATCTATCTATCTATCTACCTACCTACCTACCTACCTACCTACCTACCTACCTACCTACCTACCTATCTATCTATCTATCTATCTATCTATCTATCTATCTATCTATCTATCTATCTATCTATCTATCTATCCTATCCATCTATCCATCCATCCATCTATCTATCTATCTATCTATCTATCTATCTATCTATCTATCTATCTATCTCCTATCATCTATCTATCACCTATCATCTATCTGTCTGTCTCTCCATAGATCTACCTATCTATCTATTGTAGAATATTTGATCACACTGTGAACCCCAAGATTTCATTATTTACTGGAAAAATCTGCTTCTAGTTGTGGTGTGGTTCAGCCCTAGCACACACCTTCAATCCAAGAGCTTTTCTGCTTGACTACTGTAAACAGGATTAAAGAAAGTCGACCATAGGTCAAGAGGCAGAGCAAGCAACCAGGTGACAGGAAAACACCACAGAGAGTACAAGGAAGTCAGGAGGACAGATAGAGAGACCCACAGGAAGTAGATGGGAGGGGCAGTCAGTTTGAGGAGTCGTGTTTGAGATAGCGCAGGAGAAAGCTCTTTCTGGGGTGTCTGCTGAAAAGGAAGGTGAGCTGGGTGCTTTCTCTGCCTCTCTGAGCTAGCAGGCTTTCACTCCAGCATCTGGCTCCTGAGTCTTTATTGGTAAAAACTGAATGATTGAGATTCAGTTAAAAACAACTATCTATCTATCTATCTATCTATCTATCTATCTATCTATCTAATCACCTATCTATCTATCTATCTATCTATCTATCTATCTATCTATCTATCTATCTATCTATCATCTACCTACCATCTGTCTATCTATCTATCTATGTATCTATCTATGTATCTATCTATCATCTATCTATTTATCTATCTATCATCTATCTATCATCTGTCTATTTATCTATCATCTATCTATCATGTCTATCTATTTATCTATCTATCATCTATCTATCTATCTATCATCTATCTATCTATCATCTATCTATCTATTTATCTATCATCTATCTATCTATCATCTGTCTATCTATTTATCTATCTATCTATCATCTATCTGTCTGTCTGTCTGTCTATCTATCACCTATCTATCTGTCTATCTGTCTATCTATCTATCTATCTATCTATCTATCTATCTATCTCCTATCTATCATCCAATCTATCTTCTACCTCTCTGGATTGACAAAGCTGGCACTTACCTCTAGATGGACCTTCTACCCAGCAGAGAGCCCGAAGCTGGAAGTGAGCCCAGAGGTGAAGCTGAGGCCCAGTGAAGAGAAAGACGAGAAAGATGGAGGCAGGCGGAGCTTGTTTCCTATGCCCAGATTCCTACCTAGTTTTTTAAAGTGCACTTTTCTCACACATCTGCCCTGAAGCGTTTCCCAGGAAGCTAGTGCTTTCATATCACTCCGTAGGCTCCGGAGAAACCATGCCCTCCCTTAGCCCTCACATCCACAGTGAGAGATTGGCACTGGGTGTCTCAGAATGTGGAGGGGCAGAAAGAAGCATTGTCCACGTGACCCCACTTGTAGATGGAGCCACACGACAGCCACCACGGCTCCGGCCCTCAGCAGTCCACGAAAGTCTTGGGAATGGCGACTTCCTGACTTTCTTCTGAGGCTTCTAGACTCTTCAGTTCCTAGAAAGCAGAGCTGGGTAGCATTCATTCATGCAAAGCTGTGAGATGGATACAAGCTTCTCCCTGCGTTCTCCTTTTCTTTTTCCCACAGACTCACGTACTCCTACCCAGCCACAGGCAGGCACCAGAAGGCTGACCCCTGCATGTGCCCCAGACCCTGTGTCCAGCTCTAGGGGATGGCATGTCTTCCTCAGTCCTGGAGCTTGGCTCCTACACTCTTGACATCCCAGTCTTCAAAACTGAGCACAAACTCTCCATCCACTGGCTTTTCCCAGTCACCCCAGCAGGGGTTCTTCAGGGGGAGCTACTACAGGGGATGCATCTGGTGAGATGGGATTGTCTGTAGGTTCTCCAGGTGATGCTGCTGTGTGTGACTTAGATCTGAGTGCTGTCTCCCTGGGACTGTGGCACACTGTCTTCCTTGTTTCTTCCAAACTCTTCCCTGGACGTCTCTCTTCTCTTCTCTTCTAGCTACAAGCATTATCACTTCTGCCGTGCTCTTGGGCAAGTTACTAACTTCAGCATCTTTATCTGTTGGGTGGATCCCATTTACAAGTCTCACAGACAGGGAGGATAGTAATTCCCACCACGGTCCATCCAATCTAAGGCACTATTGGTCACAAATACCCTCAACCATGTGTGTACCATGGAATTGACAATATTGCCCAATAAACTGTGACGTTGCTTGTAAGGTGCATGATGAGTTGAGACATGTTAAAATACAGAGGGTGGGGAAGGGAACCGGGTGGGTGCCCTGGGGCGGCCAGGGTTAAATGATCTGATGAGCCTGAAGGACTCCCCACAATGCTGGATGCTGAGGGTGACCCAGATGGGCTGTTCTTGGCCCTCCTGGGTTCCAACCCTCTCTCAGTGCTTTGCGACCTTTCCCAGCTCCCAAAGGTTCAGGCTTATCAAGATAGCTCTTTGTCCACCCCGGGAGTCCTGAAATTTCAGGTCCGTGGCTTGTGGCCCAGGAAGTCTCTGACCCTGTCATTCTCACCTGACCAGACCACGGAGCGCAGCTGAGAGCCTCTTTGCTCTCTTACAGAGTCAGGCCGTACTTCACCCACACTGCAGGCCCTCCCCTCACATCCAGAGAAAGGGCCTCAGCCCAGCTTTGTATGAGTCAGTCTGTCTGTCTATCTTGTTTGTTTGGTTGGTTTTTTTTTGTTTGTTTGTTTGTTTTGTTTTGTTTGTTTTTGAATAGGGTTTCTCTGTGTAGCTCTGGCTGTCCTAGAACTCACTCTGTAGAGACCCGCTTAAGAGACCTGATTGTCGAGGTTGGGGATTTAGCTCAGTGGTAGAGCACTTGCCTAGCAAGCACAAGGCCCTGAGTTCAACCCTCATGGCGGGGGGGGGGGGGGGGGGGGGGGGGGGGGGGGGGGGGGGGGGGGGACGGACACCTGATTGTGGGCTCAGTGGCTACTCTTCCAGAGGACCGGGGTTCAAGTCACAGCAGCCACATGGCAGCTCACAACTGTCTGTAATTTTAGTTTCAGGGGACCTGACACCCTCACACTAAAGCACATAAAATAAAATGAAATAAGTGATTTAAAAAAGAGAGTTCCGCTTGCCTCTGCCTCCCTAGTACTAGAATTAAAGGTGTCCCCACACACACACCACCTGACCTTCTTATGAGTCTTGGAATTCTTGAGGGTTGAATTAAATTCGAATTTAGACAATTCAATTTTTTTTTAAAGATTTATTTTATTTACTATGTAAACAATGTTCTTTCTGCAAGTTTGCCTGTACACCAGAAGAGGGAATCAGATCTCATTATAGATGGTTGTGAGCCACCATGTGGTTGCTGGGAATTGAACTCAGGACCTCTGCAAGAACAGTCAGTGCTCTTAACCACTGAGCCATCTCTCCAGCCCCCTAGTCAATTCAAATTTATCGGAGTGCATGCTTGTAATCCCAGTCCTGTAGCAGGGGAATTACTGAAAGTTCAAGGCCAGCCTGGGTTACAGAGCATTGTCTCTGTCTCAAAGCAGTGTCAAATGAGATGGTGATGTTGGGAAAGGATTCCTAGAGACAGGTGGGTCTTCGTGGCCAAGGTTAGCAAATCAAATTCAGGCCCTGCGATTGCAGTTCTAGTTCACGTAGGAAATCGTCTTTTAGTAAAAATATGCCCCAAATGGAAATTCTAATTAACTCTCTACAGCTGGACATCCTCCAAGATACCTACTGACATATTTGACTTAAATCTAATATCATAATGACTTCAGTTGATTATAGCAGAGTCCTGTGGAGATATTTGTTAAAATGCAGATTACTGGGTACTAAATAAACCCTCTGGAAGGGGACGAGTCCTGGAATCTACGCTGTAGTCATACAGTCCAGCTGCTTCCTAACACCCTGATTGTTACGTCACCCTGGGGAAATTCTTAGTGGCATTTTTAGTCTCAAAAGAATACCAGCTTGGACTATAAATCACATCCCTCTCCCCGGAGTCAGCAGAGCAGCACCTCCACGCAGAAGGTTCCAGAGGGTGATGACCCGAGTCTCCCACTGCCCCAGGGCAGTACAGCCTCCAACATACGGGTCCGGCGAGCACCTCTGCTTCCGTGTTGACTTCCTTGCCTGGGGGTTCCTGGGGATAGTTACACCCTCTTCCCAGAGTGGCTGCATAGGAAGAGAATGTCAGTGTCCAGCGTCTCACAGAGGCTACCACCCAGGGAGGGGTGCATGATGCCTATTGGTGGTGTCTGCCCGATCTCAGTCCCAGGCTCCTCAAATCGAACCGCAAAGGCTCTGTCCACAGGGCCCCGTTTGAGAAAACCGCAGCAGGCAGACTGTGGGAATGAGAGTCACAGCTTTTGTCAGAGTGACATAACAAAGCCCCAAGTCTGCTCGTTGCAGACTGGGATGGCAGATCAGTTGTGGCATCCACTAAACAGCAGGCTTTTGTTTACGGGGACAGACTGCACCTCTGCAGGGTGTGACGGGGGGGGGGGGGGGGGGCAGCCTCAGTTTCCTGGGGATTTCATTTTCTGGGGCTGGGGCTTTGGGGTCCTTCTCCAGATTCAGACTGAGCTGCCTGAGCTTGAGGGGGCAGCCACTCTACCGAGGAAGCAATGTGTGGGCCAGCTCCGCAGTCTTCCCCAGTGTCCTGTGCCCATCTTGGTGACGGGGAGGGAAGATGTCATGTTCCTCCTTGTCTGCCGAGCTGAACTAACGATGTATGGTTTAGAAGGGAGTAGTGAGCCCGACAAACCAGACCTAGAATAAGACAATCGAAGACACACTCAGCGGCTGTTCATTGACCCACTGCCGAAGAGCCCCCAGACCTGCCGGAGGGCCCCCAGACCTGCCGGAGAGCCCCCAGACCTGCCGGAGAGCCCACAGACCTGCCAGAGAGCCCCCAGACCTGCCAGAGAGCCCCCAGACCTGCCAGAGAGCTCCCAGACCTGCCGGAGAGCCCCCAGACCTGCCGGAGAGCCCCCAGACCTGCCGGAGGGCCCCCAGACCTGCCGGAGAGCCTCCAGACCTGCCGGAGAGCCCCCAGACCTGCCGGAGAGCCCCCAAGCCTGCCGGAGAGCCCACAGACCTGCCGGAGAGCCCCCAAGCCTGCCGGAGAGCCCCCAGACCTGCCGGAGGGCCCCCAGACCTGCCGGAGAGCCTCCAGACCTGCCGAAGAGCCTCCAGACCTGCCGAAGAGCCTCCAGACCGACCCCCAGACCTGCCAGAGAGCCTCCAGACCGACCCCAGACCTGCCGGAGAGCCCCCAGACCGACCCCAGACCTGCCGGAGGGCTCCCAGACCTGCCGGAGAGCCCCCAGACCTGCCGGAGGGCCCCCAGACCTGCCGGAGGGCCCCCAGACCTGCCGGAGAGCCCCCAGACCTGCCGGAGAGCCCCCAGACCTGCCGGAGAGCCCCCAGACCTGCCGGAGAGCCCCCAGACCTTCTGTCACCTCCGTACAGAGCGGCCGCACAGCTAATCACACATCCAGTGTCATTCAGGGGTACAGTCATTGTCCTTCCAAGTGGTTGTGCTGAGTGGAAACTGAGCGAGGGCCACGAGAAGACTCCAGCAAGGGTTCTGGCCCTGCTCTATGTAGGAAACTAGGAATAGGCTGTACACAAATAATTTGGTATTAAAGGCCACTTATCTCGTATTGGTCATCTTGCTGAGACCCTTGGAAGGTTCAGCTATCCAAGCCAAATCTGCAACCTAAACCCAAATACTAAAGGAGGACCTCAGTAGAAGCCAGAAACCAGACGTGGGGGTGGGGAGGTGGGGGGGTTAGAGTCCCCACAAACACTGGGAAATGGAGGAAATAGTCTTGGCCACATGGTGTAGAGTGGGTCTGTGGTCAACCAGACCCTTATCCAGAAGCAACAGACATCTCATGACCCAAGCCCTGGGTCAGCTCTTATCTAATGACCAGTGTGTCTCATCTGTGCTATGGAAGGTAAGTCCACCTTGGAACAACGAAGGAAGATCAGTGGTGCCTCCACGTGTCCAGGTCGAGGGGGGCAGCTGTGATCAAGAGCCACAAAGGCCTCTTAGAAACCAGAGGCAAGACACTTAGGGATAACACTCTTCTCCCTGCCTCCCCACTCCCCAGATGTGGGGCCCTGGCAGCTGCTTGCCGTAACCCATGGTCTCCTCGGTGAAGTGGGGCCTGCCTCTGTAACATGAATCTTAAAGGGGCTTAATAAAAACATCTTAAAGGGTCTTTCTAGCCTGTAGAGGTGGCGTGATCTGGTACACGCAGGGCCGGCACAGAGTGCAGGGCAAATGCTGTGAAATCGGTTTGCCAAAAGGGCTGACAGAGAGCAGCTTCGTCTCCACGGGTTGTCGTTGAGGACTTCCTTTTGCATGCTTTCACAGCATCTTCCACAAACACCAGCGTTTCCAAATAGCCTTCTGTCTGGGTTTGGCTCCTTAGTGCCAATCTTGGGATGGAGCCTCATCCCCAGGTACCAAATCCAACCTTCTAGTTCACCTCCTGCCAAAGCTTAGCGTGTTCCTCCTGCTCTGGCCTGACCTGTGGCTTAGGAGTGTGGGTGGGCTGGAATCTTGTCTTCTGTCACTGGGCCTTTATGTCACTTGCTAGTGGGGCTACCCTGCCCACTCTAAGGACAGGCATGCCCTTTTTTAAGAGCCCTGGGTTCAATTCCTAGCACTAACCAACCAATACTCATGGCCAAAAAGCAAAACAGAATGAGAAAAGGGCCAGGGTCCCATAACCCCCTTGCGAGGACAGGCCCTCCACTGGCCTAAAGAACTCCCATTAAGGCCTCACCCCGAAGGTTCCATCACCACCTAGTTGTGCCTAGACCTCAAACCTTCAACAGATGAGAATTTGGAAGCTACTCAAGATCCAAACTAGCCAGGCATGGTGGTGAATGCTGTAAACCCATCACTTAGGAGCTAGCAGCAGGAGAATTAGGGGTTAAAGGTCATTTTGAGATACATAGCAAATTTTACTGCTATACAAAGTGTCCTGGAATTGGTTGGTTCACAGAATGAGTTCCAGGACAGTTCCAGGTGAGTGGCCTAGGGATTCGTGGAAGAAGCCTACACACAAGGACTCTAATATCTCAGATGCATCTCCCACCAATATCCAGGATAATTTCTAGACTTTCAGATGCCTGGGGGTGTGCAGGGTATCCCTTTGTCAAACCTGTTTTGTTAGTGAATCCAGCATGGACACGTCTGGCTGGACATAGTATCACACCTGTAATCCCAGCAGTCTAGAGATAGAATAAGGGATCCAGAGTTCAAGTTACATAGTAAATCTGAAGCCATCCTGGACTACATGAGAAGCCTGCTGAACCTACACACTCACACACAGGAAAAAAGAAAAAAAAAAAGAGGAAGAGTGAACAATTACGTGCCACAGGTTGTTCTCGGTGTTGACACTTTAGCCAGAAAATGGAAAGAATAGGAAAGTGCAACTCAGCATTCTCATAACTAGACCAAGCACCCATTTCCCAGGCTTAGGGTTTTCCATTTCTTTAGGAATTTAACAAAGGAACCCCTCCACTAGAGATTCCATTTCCCACTGCGACAAAGGGAGGTGGTGGTGTGTGAGGGCCAGGCTCTCACCGCCCTCTTCCCTCACTAACACCTCAAGGGACAACTCAAAATTCGGGTCTCTTAGGCGGGCATGGAGCGCAGTGATAGAGGACTCGCCAGGCTTGCTCCCGGCAGGGCTGTATTCACCAATGGCGACAAAATAACAAAACATCCAGGTGTTTTTCTCTCAAACTCTAATAAAATAGTCCTCAAGCTGAAACAGCTAAGTTATAACAAAAGTTGTAACACTCTAAAAATCAAGAATTTTTTCTTACGTGGAGGTATGAGAAAACACATAAAATGCACAGTTTAACACATCCGACAGAGCTAGCCTTTGGGTGACAAATCGAGGGCCCCTGGATGTAAATCACTCTTCCCTGCACCCTCTCCCCGAGAAAGCCCTACTCTTTCCTTATAATTTGATCAATCAAGTAGGCATCCCTTAAAAAAAAAAAAACTGTATTATATTACTGAAACAGTGCAGGTTACTTCCTTTACAGCTTCTTTTGTTTAATGTCCTTTTTTTTGTGTGTGTGAGATTCATTGTATAAGTAGCTATGGCTTGTGGTTTTTGTTTTTTCTTCAGCGAGGAGGTTCCCCTGTATTGAGCAGACCATGGTCTAGTTACGTTGCTGGGCACTGGTTTATCAATATAGGACTCTAGCTGAATGGGGTGTGTGGGTACAGGTGCCTGAGGCTTTGATGGCAGAGACTTTGGACCCTCTGCCGCTAGTTACAGGTGGCTGTGAATCACCTAGATGCTGAAGTATCTACTAAGGTCCTCTGCAAGAGCAGTATGTGCTCTTAATCGATGGGCCATTTCTCCAGACGCCAATCTGCAACTTTCTAAATTTATTTTATTTTGTTTTTGAGACAGGGTCTGAAGGGATTGGCATCGGCTCAGGACCCCCAAGACCAAGTTCTCAGCACAAAGGAGATTTATTTGCCCTAGAGCGACAGAGGGTAGGGAATGAGACACAAAGACAGGAGATAGAGGATCAGGGAGAAGGGGAATGGAACCAGGGAGAGGGGGAAGGGATAGTTGTCCTGGAGGGACAAAGGACAGCCTCTGGAGAGGAAGGAGACAGATGTAGCCCGTAGGAAAATGCTATTATAAAGGTACAAGGGGAAGCCCCATGTTAGGATGAGGTGTTTAATTTTAATTGGGCATGTTAATTAGGTGAACCAAAGGGGGCTTTTGATTGCTGGACTTCAATACTTTGAAAGCTAGACCCTGGTAGTCGGCGTCAGGAGGAGGAAGTGGCCAAATAGGGAATAGAACTTGGTGGCCAGCGTTAGGAATGTAATCTAATGGTTTTTAAAGAGGAAGACAGAATGGGGGAGAAGGACAAGGCCTGCCGGAGCCATGTTTGCCGTGCTCGGGCTGGCTAGAGTCCCTTCAGGGTCTCCTATATCGTAGGCTGGCTAGTGATTTACTATGTAGGCAAGGATGACCTTGAACTCCTCATCCTCCTGCCTCTGCCTCCTCAATGCTGGGATTATAAGCATTCATCACCGTGCCTACACGGTACCTCCACATGCACTAATATAAATACGGAGTTGATTTCTTCATGAGCCCAAGAAGTACAATTTGGCTTTAGATTACTGTAAAATCCTTTCACAGTCCTGGACAAACCACTAACATTTTGTTTTGTTGCTGTAATTGGCTTTTTTTTTTT
The DNA here is from genome assembly GCF_049852395.1 of Peromyscus maniculatus bairdii. Classification (NCBI taxonomy): domain Eukaryota; kingdom Metazoa; phylum Chordata; class Mammalia; order Rodentia; family Cricetidae; genus Peromyscus; species Peromyscus maniculatus. The sequence continues at coordinate 56,583,981 of NC_134873.1, read as the reverse complement.
CATTCTTTTGTGGTCAAATTTGGAATGCAGCGCATAAACCATCTTTTTCAATGAGTAATAGCATAGGCTTTTCCTTGAACTTGAGTCAGTAAGCGTAAAATGAATAGACGGCTTGGGCGTTTCCTCCAGGGAATCAAGAAAATGATTAGCATACCCGCTTAAGGAATTTGCTCTGTTAGTGTTAGGGAGTATTTTCTCTGGCCTATTTATGGAGACGGTAAGCCAGCTGGGACAAAGCCTCCTTGATTTCTTCCCAGAGCTGGACCCACCCCACAGCAGCACGCGGGTTCTCCCTTTCTGTTGGGGACACCTCTGAAGCTTTGCTCCCCCAGGCATGGAAATGTGTGATGTGGTCAGACTGCGCGCAGACTCCAAGCCCCAAGAAAAATCAAGACCCGCCCCGCCCCGCCCCCTTCTCACTCCGCCCCCTTCTCAAGCAAACTCTAATGCGCACACTGGTGGGGCAGCCCGGCCTCCTGTGGGAATCCGTTAACACATCCTTTAAAGCCCAGCTTTCAGCAAATGGGTAGGTGGGTTTCCTCTCTTAATTGTAAGGGTTGAGAACAGTAAGCAGCTGCCTAGGTCTAGGACAGACCTTCCAGCCGTAGACCAGCACCACAGGACCCAGCTGGGCCAAAACGGTTTCCCTGGGCCATGGTCTGAGCGAGGGTGACTGGTGGTGGTCCTGGAGAGAGGGGGGTCAGCAGAAGCCCCGTGGCTGGGGAGGGGAACTTGTCCCCCTAAAGGATCCTTGTGTGAACTTGGTAAGTGAACCAGAGCTATCTGGTCATTCTCTCTCACTGGTCCCAGAATAAGCAATTGCAATTACAAGATGTCCTTCTGGAAGTCCAGCCCAACAAGGCTGTCTGCCTGGGAATCCATAAAAGAAAAAAAAAATCAGTTAGGGGAACAGGTGTTACTGTAGGCTTTGTGGGCAGCTCGGTGGTTTGCGTCTGCGAACCTGTTGCTGCTTGGCTGAACCTATTGGGCCCATCTTAGTGCCTATCTGCCCTACCCATGTTGTGTAAATATCCCCACGGCAAAGGCTTCTCTCCGTCTTGTTGGGGTTCCCATGACTGTCAGGATAGGAGTTGATGCCGCATCTGTATTCGGCCTGTCGCACGCCCCCACCAGGTAGGGACCTCCTGCCCTCGCTGACCCTGGCTCTTATCTCTACAGGTTTCGGCATGACCACCCCAGCCACAGTGGGCGGGAAGGCCTTCCTCATCGCCTACGGACTGTTCGGCTGCGCGGGGACCATCCTGTTCTTCAACCTCTTTCTGGAGCGCATCATCTCGCTGCTGGCCTTCATCATGCGCGCCTGCCGAGAGCGCCAGCTGCGCCGCAGCGGCCTGCTGCCCGCCACCTTCCGTCGGGGCTCGGCACTGTCCGAGGCCGACAGCCTGGCGGGCTGGAAGCCCTCGGTGTACCACGTGCTGCTCATCCTGGGCCTGTTCGCCGTGCTGCTGGCATGCTGCGCCTCGGCCATGTACACCAGCGTGGAGGGCTGGGACTACGTGGACTCGCTCTACTTCTGCTTCGTCACCTTCAGCACCATCGGCTTCGGGGACCTGGTGAGCAGCCAGCACGCCGCCTACCGGAACCAGGGGCTCTACCGCCTGGGCAACTTCCTCTTCATCCTGCTCGGCGTGTGCTGCATCTACTCGCTCTTCAACGTCATCTCCATCCTCATCAAGCAGGTGCTCAACTGGATGCTGCGCAAGCTGAGCTGCCGCTGCTGCACGCGCTGCTGTCCGGCGCCCGGCGCGCCCCTGTCAAGGCGCAACGCCATCACCCCGGGCTCCCGGCTGCGCCGCCGCCTGGCCGCGCTGGGCGCCGACCCCGCGACCCGCGACAGCGACGCCGAGGGCCGCCGCCTGTCGGGCGAGCTCATCTCCATGCGCGACCTCACGGCGTCCAACAAGGTGTCGCTGGCGCTGCTGCAGAAGCAGCTGTCCGAGACGGCCAACGGCTACCCGCGCAGCGTGTGCGTCAACACGCGCCAGAACGGCTTCTCGGGCGGCGTGGGCGCGCTGGGCATCATGAACAACCGGCTGGCAGAGACCAGCGCCTCCAGGTAGAGCGGCTGCCCGCCCCCAGCGCCGCGGACCCGGCCTGGGCTGCGCGCCGCCGGGCGGGTTTGCTTCAATCCTCTCCGAGACCGCGCTTTCTTAATCTTTATCCAATAAAAACGAAACGACACGAAACAAAACAAAACAAAACCACAAAAAAACAAAAATGTTTTCTAAAGAAATACTATTTGGCCAGGCCTGACGTGACCAAGGGCAAGTTTTAGATGAGACTGTGATCTTTTGAGTCCCCTCTTGGAGCACCGTGCGCCCCCAACAGATTTCCCTTGCAGGAAGAGAAAAAGTGGCACCCCAAATCCCCCCCTCTCCCCGTGCCAGTGCATACTGCAGCAAGGAGAGTGCATTCCTGGGCTTTGCAGACAGGCACTAAAGCCTTCCCCATGCACATAAGCAGCTGGCAACCCCGAAGCATATGGTGCCGCCTTTCATGGCTCTGAATTACCTCCTCAGCCTTTAGAATCCTGGCCCAGCCTAGCAGCTTCCTTCTGGTCGTCAGAAGTGATATAGTCACAGTTTTGACAGGTGGGGGTAGGGAGCGCCATATGCTGCCTCCCCGTGTATATATATAGAACACCACTACACACGGGGCTGCTGTAGTATTATGCAATGAGAGGGAACCGCAGCACCAACCTGCAGTCCGTGGCACCCCCCCCCCACCTTGGAAAATGCAAATGGTGAGGGGCTTAGCTGGCCTTTCACAGCCCGCAGCTAGTCGGCTTCCTGAGTTCTGCTTGTGGAAAATCAGAGGGACCTGTAGGGAGAGGCACTCTCAGGCTGGGAGTCCTGCTCTGATCTCTGAAATGAGCCCCCCTCCCACCCCCGACTTTCTTTTCATTCACAAGCTTCGCGCACGCGCACGCGCACCGCCGCTCGCCGATACTAATCAGGACTGGGTGCCTCTTCTCGGATAAGATTTTCTTACTGTTGTCTTCTTAACCCTTGTTGACCAGTTCAACCCTTCCCCCTTTTAGAGAGCCTAGAGGGGCATCGCACAGCCCCCATCCACCTCTGCTCTAATTTAGGGCTCCGCCCTCTACCCCAACCAGGACCTACAGCACCAGAAGCCAAAAGCAAACGTCAGGTCATTAAACTCCCGTGCCTACCACATAGTGTTTAGGGGCTGGCGCAATGAGACCACACTCTGAATCCTGTGTGGTCTCCAAATAACCAGGTAGGTCTGTGTTCTCTCTGCGTACCCTACACTGGAGGTGGAGGAGCTAGGAAGGAGGGAGGGAGATGCCAGAACCCACGGGATAAAAGTGATGTTCTGAATGATGGTCCTCAGGCTGAGGGACAGAATCTCCCAGACTCGCCCTCTGCAGAGGGCAGTCCAGATCCTCAAGGCTTCATGGAACTGGCAGAGTTTGAAGCTGTGAAGGAGCACACCTCTGCCCTCTGTCTCATCTGAAGAAATGCCAATGTTTAAGGAAAGTGTCCGTTCACGGTGTGACCCAATTACACACCTCTGGTAGGAATTTTTACAAACTTTATCACCTCAGTACACTATCCCTCTCCCTGGCAAATGTGCCTGGAGTGTGTGTGCACATATGCACACATGTTCACTCACACACAGAGAACATTAAAAACCATATTTGAATGTCAAATTCTGATTCTCCCTTCCAGTTTCAGATAGGAAGGAAAAAAATAACCCAGGGCACAGGGACTTGGTTAGTTTGGGTAATTTCCAGTCTGTTATTGGGGTTGGTCTTTATACCAGGTCTTTAAACACAGGCTCTAGTCTGGTATAAAACCAATGAGGTAGGGCTGACAGGAGAGAGACCGGCTTACTAAATCCTCAAGGGGTAGAACCCTCCAGAAGCCATGCTGTGACTGCACATCAGGGCCAGCCCATGAGCTGTCATCTGAACAATGGCTTTGGTCCCAGGAAGGGACTACACAGTCTTAAGAGATGTGAGTCTCCAGTACAGGGCTTCTGACAGGACCTGGAAATAAAGCACCAGGCTTATCCCTTTAAAAGAAGAACAGATTAAAAAGCATCCAGTTAGAGATGTCACCTAGGCAACGGGAAATAACTTGGGGAGCTGAGCCATCCAGAGCGGGGAAATAGAGATTCCCGTGGCAGAGGCATCTGGACCAGGCAAAATAGCAGTTTGCCCGTGGCGGGGGGTGGGGGGGTGGGGGGAGCCCTGAGGACAGAACAGTGGGGCTAAGGCTCAGCCACCAAGTCGCCACATAATAAGCCATCCAAGCCACCATACTGACGAATGCCTAACGCTGCATGGAGTCCCTTCTCCTTGGGAGCAGGGGAGTAACCACCAGGATCCTCCTCCAGGGAAGAGAAATGCCAAGCCCTCCTTGGCAGCCTCCTCTATCACCAGGCTTCTTAGGCTCCCTAAGTTGCTTCTGCTGCACACACAGCCTTAGATGTTTTCAGTTCCTTTCCTGTGCGTTGGCTTTGGAAGGAGGCAATTGGCTGCAGTTAGAGCAAAGCCTCTAAAGGGAAGCACACGCACGGTTTGAGGGGGCAGGGCAGGGGAGCCCCTCTTTTCCTTCCCTCCCATGACTTCCCAGAGAAACGTCTGTCCTCCAAGTATCTCAGGATCCGGTGGCACATGTACACTGTCGCCCCTGTCCCTCTGGTCCCCATCACACAACACCCAGTCTCAGTCCCACCACCATGTGGTACGACAGACCATCCTTCTCTCCCCTGCCCAGACTAAGGATTCGGTGCCCCAGATGCCTGGGGGTGCAGCTGGGGCTCCTCAGGTCAGGGGACTTGATGGAGCAATAGAGCGATGTGGTGTGACTGCTTGTTTAAGGCAACACAGAGAAGCAAAAACAGGCTGTCCTATCGTTTTGGAAAGAATGACGCTGCTCAGGACCCCTTTCCTAAGAAGGGCTCTGTGTCCTTAGATGGCAATACCTCTCCCACGGTCACAGGTATCTCTAGTCTAACCCGCGGCTGGCAGCTCCCCAGTGTTCTCAACTCCTGTGGGCTGCAGCTCGCCCGCCCGCCTAACCTCAGGCTCACACTCACAGTGTCCTACTGAGCTGTGTATGGGCTCCTATAACAACACAGTGTGATTCCCATAATCCTTTGTCTTCTGGTTGCGGCCACACAGAACGCAGAAGCCAGGGGCCGAGTCTCTGGCTTTCTTAGAGTTGTGCAGGTAGACAAAGAAGCCGCCGTGGGTGTCATTGCCCACTAGAGTCACATAGTCAGCCCCTGTGTCTTCCAAATGAAGCCCAGGGTCCTGGTGGGATGGTCTACGGGCTGGGCAGTCTCAGGCCTTCAAGCCTTGGAGTCCCGGCCTTTGCATGTCACGCACGGGTGTTCCCACACACAGCAGCCTTACACACAGCTACTAGCCCTTTCCTCAAGGGACCCTCCCGGGAGGGGGGCCCACTTGAAGAAGAACGATTTTTCCTGTTTAGTTCTCTAGAGATCTCCTCAGGCTTTGTTCCTCTCGGTGTCAGGAGTTTTATGTGCAGTGTGCATGTGTTTATGTGTCACACAGAAGCCAGCATCCAGCCCCAAGTCTACCCCTACAGAGAGCTGGTCACCAAGACCCCCAGCAGGCTCCTCTCCCTACAGGTTCTAGAGTGAGGGGTACCTGAGCCCTTATTAACAGAGGGGGTGCTTCTGAGGGCCTGAGGCCAACAGCACCCCATCTAGTCAGCTACCATAGAGCCTGGGGGCCACCCGGGTCTATCTTAATGTAACCTTTTACACTCTTAGGGAAAAAAAAAAAAAAGCACAAATCTCAGTGTCTAGCCAGCAGCTCGGGGCACTTCAGCATCCAGAAGAGGTGCTGGGCTTGACTGTCTGTCGCTAAGGTTGTTGGGTGGCCCTGAAGGCGCCTCCCACAGAGTGGGAAGGGGGAAGAACCTGCTGAAGCCGTGGGCTCGGTAGCACAGACACGTGGCCTGGACTCTCGTGACCCTGGAAAAGCTTTGGCACCAGAAGGCATCCTGGCGTGTGACATCACTGAATGCAGCGCAAAGCCAGCCTCGCTGTGCACTGAGGAGAAGCCATGGCCTTTCGGCACCAACCTGACTGGAGATCCTGTCCCTCCTCCCAAGGAAGCTGGCCCTGGCTTGACAACTCATTTTTCATGCTGCGTTCTCTGGGGAGGGGTTCCAGCATGCAGGCAAGCAAGCCTACGGCGCTTGGAAACAACACATTTCTCCTTCTGAGCAGCACTTTGCTCTGAGAGAAGACTAAAGGGTATTTAAATTAACGATGAATAAAAAGCAGCCTGCCACCCTTTGAGCTGTTTGCTTTCTGTCTGCTCTGAGCTCCTCTTCCTGCCCACACTGCCTCCCCATGCCCTTCCCCCTCACTTCCTGTTCACACTGCCTCCCCAGGTCCCTCCCCCTGACTTCCTGGTCACACTGCCTCTCCAGGTCCCTCCCCCTGACTTCCTGCTCACACTGCCTCCCCAGGCCCCTCCCCCTGACTTCCTGTTCACACTGCCTCCCCAGGCCCCTCCCCCTGACTTCCTGTTCACACTGCCTCCCCAGATCCCTCCCCCTGACTTCCTGGTCACACTGCCTCTCCAGGCCCCTCCCCCTCACTTCCTGTTCACACTGCCTCCCCAGGCCCCTCCCCCTGACTTCCTGCCCACACTGCCTCCCCAGGCCCCTCCCCCTGACTTCCTGCTCACACTGCCTCTCCAGGCCCCTCCCCCTCACTTCCTGCCCACACTGCCTCCCCAGGCCCCTCCCCCTGACTTCCTGCTCACACTGCCTCTCCAGGCCCCTCCCCCTCACTGCCTGCTCACACTTCCTCTCCAGGCCCCTCCCCCTCACTTCCTGCTCACACTGCCTCTCCAGGCCCCTCCCCCTCACTTCCTGTTCACACTGCCTCCCAGGCCCCTCCAGACCTGGGAATGCCATAGGGGTTACTGTGCAGATTAGCAGAGGTACCCCTGGGCCTGCCTGGGCTGAGGATGGCAGAGTCGGGGCATTCAGTGAACCGTGACCATGCTCTCAATTCTGGTTGCACACTTGACCCTCCAAAGTGAGCTTGAAGAAAATGCTGAGACCAGGCCCTTCCCAGGAGGGACGCAGGGCAGGCACTAGGATTATTATTTTTTTCAGTAGTGCAGGTGATTCTCGCACCGCACAGAACTGGCTCAGCGCCTGGCTTTCCTCATCTCTCCAATGGGATCATGACCCCACATGCCACTTCCCCGAAATATTAGGAGTAAGCAGAGGCTGGGAAGCCTTGAAAGTACAAAGTGCTCCAGAGATGCAAGGGGTCCCCTCCCTGAGAAGCATTCACGAGGACGCGGTTCAGCGGGCCCCTCTTGCTCCTCCTAGTCCTTGCTTTGGCAGACCTCTCCTTTACAGTAGCCCTCAGCTCTTGCTAGCGTCACAGAGTCCGCTGAGACTTCCTCCTCCACATGCCCTCCTAGTGATAAAGGACTATCGGGGAGTCTTTGATGACAACTGAGCCTTTCTTGAGGAACTAGGGTCCCAGAAACTCAACAGCCACCAAGTTTCAGGTCCTTGTCTGGAAATTTTGAAGAGTGGAATTTGTGGGCCATAGAGGGTGTTAGAGAGAATTTTATTATAGACTAATAGATAGGCACTTAAGGCGGGTGGTGGTGGTGCACGCCTTTAATCCCAGCACTCAGGAGGCAGAGGCAGGCAGATCTCTGTAAATTCGAGGCCAGCCTGGTCTCCAAAAAAGAGAGTTCCAGGAAAGGCGCAAAGCTACACAGAGAAACTCTGTCTCGAAAAACCAAAAAAAGAAAAAAGAAAAAGAAAAAAAATAGATAGGCACTTAAGGGGGGGAGAAAGAAAGAAGAAACCCCCCCCCCATAGCAGGAGGGGTCCCAGGAAGTAGGGTACCACTGAGCCTCACTGCCTTGGAGTTAATAAGGCAGAGATGTTATTGATGGAGAAAGAGAGAGGTGGAGGCAAGCTGGGTCAGGCCAGTTCTCCCTGCAAGTGTTTAGAAGTTTCCAGTTTCTGTTACTTCTTCATTAGCATTTCCAAGAGAGTGGTGTTTTTTGAGGGGGATTAGGATAAGGAACACACACACACACACACACACAACCCAATAAATAAATAAAAGTTTCAACAAACCACTGACTCTCTGTCAGTTTTTGCCTTTTGTTTTAATGCTGGACTAAGTTGCGAAATGGTTTCATGATCCTCCCGTGGGGTCACCCTGCCATTTAAACCCCTCAGGCCCATAGCTTTTCTGGAGGGAGGGCTTCCAACCGTCCCACTTCCAATTGAGACCATCAGCGGCTAAAATGCTGGGCACACCCGGCTTCAGCCACTGCCAGGCGCTCTGCCTTTGACTGGGGTCTCCAGCTGTGGCTCAGCTGGGTGGCACATTCCAGAGAGTGCTCTATCTTCACTGAAAAATCCTGGTGACCCTTGACGGCTTTTCAGGTCCTAAGGCCTGTGGTTCCTATGACATTTTAGGAGCCTGACAGACAACACCTGGGTGGATGGCCAATCCTGCCTCCTCCATGGTCAGTTACCTTTCTGTGAAGATACTTGTGTTCTTAATAAGTACACACGAAAAGGGAACTTAGCCATGTGTCAAGTCAGGCTGTTGGACAAGAGGTTTGTATATTTATCACAACTACCAAAAAACAAAACCAAAAGCAAGCAAACACTGATGGTTTCCCTCCAGCCAGAGAGGCTAAGGAACTTCTCTAGTTTGGGACTCTTGCAGCAGAGACTGGAGAAAAGGGGTGAGAAAACATGATCGCTGCAGACCCTGGACTCCAGGCTCACGATGACCAGTAACAGCACTTGAGCACAATTTGGGAAGGTCTGCAGCCACAGGCACTCTGGGATCCTGGGGCTGCTGGAGAGATGCGGTCACTCTGATGCTGCAGAGAAAGCTTTCCCACTGAGCCCACGGGGGAGGGGGCTGCAGGGAGCCTGCCGGTGACTCACAGGAAGAGGGAACAGGCAGAGCTGGCAGCATGGGAGACCAGAGCCGAGCTCCTTCAGAAAGCTGTGTGCAGTTCCTGAGGTCTGGAGGGACAGACCAGAGACGTATCAGATCATGAAGGGTCTCCTAAACCAAAGCAGGTTGGCCTCGTCCTGAGGACACTGGGAAGCTAGCAGAGGGATCCTAAGGAAGCTTGGACTGCAGAATGACTAGGGGAGAAAAGTCTGTGAGAGTGAAAATGGAGATGTCTGAAAAGCTAGGCCAACAGAAGCAATGCCTGTGCCTGCCTGTGGGCAAAAGTCTGAGAGAAAAGCCAGGGAGCTATCTCAGGAGGTAGATGTGTGACAAGCCTGAGACCTAAATTCAATCCCACGTGGTAGACAGAGAGAATCTGGTCCTGCAAGGTGCCCTCTGACCTCCCGACATGTGCCATGGCACACATGTGCTCACATACAAGCACACGTGCAGGAATGTGCACATATACACACACAACAAATAAACACAATCTTAAAAATATTTAAGAACAAAAGGCCCCAGGTTTGGGTCTGAAAGTGGACCACACTGAAACCGGTGACCCTGGAGAGGGAATATGCTCAGACAGGAAAGATGATGAGCTCAAATGGGGAGAAACTGGTTTTTTGTTTGTTTTCTCTCTTTGTTTTGTTTGTTTGAGATAAGGTCTGTGTTTGAAGCCCTAACTGTCCTGGAACTCACTATGTAAAGCAGGCTGGCCCCAAAGCACAGAGATCTGCCTGCCTCTGGCCCCAAGCACCACCAGTAAGGCGTGTGCCAGCATGCCTAGCAAGAAGCTGGGTTTAAAGGAGCCTGGGAGTGTCCCGGGAAGACGTTTCCACTCAGCAAAAACTAACTTTGTAATCTAAATGAGACAAGTAATCCGGAGGTCCACAGCCTCAGGATGACTAATGGAGTCATCTAGCCCAGGGGTCCCCAACCTCCCTAATGCTGAGACCCTTTAATACAGTTCCTCACGTTGCGGTGACCCCCCAATCATAGAGTCATCTTCACTGCTACTTCTTAAATGTAATCTTGCTGCTGTTGTGAACTGTAATGTCAATATCTGTGTTTTCCAGTGGTCTAAGGTGACCCCTGTGAAAGGGTCGTCCAACCCCAAAGGGGCTGCGACCCACAGGTTGAGAATTGATGATGGCCCAAACATGTGGAAAGAGCAAAGCAGAGGGTCGAATCCCAACACCCAGGGTTGGGGGGCTGGGGGGGGCAGAGGCATCGGGTTTGGTGGCAAGGGCCTCAGCTTGTGAGTGGTTCCTATGAGTCCCTGGGAATGGGCCGTCATGTCTAATCTTCACAGGTCACATCTTATAAATGTTAGTTAGAGAGAAAATTGGACTATGCTAACAGAAGTTCAAGATAATACTAGCTAACTCAACAGGTAAGAGGTTATTTTTCTCCTAGGAAGAGGTCCCAGAATGGAGCTCCTCAGCATCCACGCCCCTGCCATGTCTACCTATTTTCGCACCATCCATGCGGAATGGTCCAAGGCTCTGTGGTCCAAGATGATTCACTTCCATTCCAGGCAAGGGAAAGGTCTAGACAGATGCCTTTCGTCAATGGCATGGCCCCAAGACAACACACATCACTTTCATTCTCTCTCAACCCAAACTGCGGCATACGACCTAACATGGCTGCACGCGGATCTGAAAACTATTTTTCCTCAAGTGAGCCATGGGCTTGGTGAGATTGGGTCCTGTTCAGGCTCCTGAGGGGACATTCTGCAGCCACAGGGGCATCTCAAAGAGCTCATGGTAAGGCCGGGCTTGTATCCCTTCCTTATTGCTAGTGTGATTTAGATTCAGGGTCTATCCTGTCGCAACCTCATCCCCCCCCAGCAACTGCCTGCCTGTCTGGAAGGAAACTGCCAAGGGATTCTGGGAAATGTAGTTTTTAGACTTCCAGCCTCAGCAAAGCAAAAACAGTGTAAAGGCAGTGAGTTAGTTAGGGTTTCTATTGCTGTGAAGAGATGTCGTGACCACGGCAACTCTTATAAAGGAAAACATTTAATTGGGGCTGGCTTACAGTTTCCGAGGTTTAGTCCATTATCATCATGGTGGGACATGGCGGTGTGCAGGCAGACATGGTGCAGGAGAAGGAAATTGAGGGTTCTACATCTTGATCTTCAGGCAGCAGAAGGAGACTGAGTGCTGGGTGTAGCTTGAACATAGGAGACCTCAAAGCCCACCCCACAGTGGCACATTAACTCCAACAAGGCCACACCTTCTAATAGTGCCACTCCCTATGGACCACGCATTCAAACACATGAATTTATGGGGGCCATTCCTATTCAAACCACCACAGGCCATAAGTATAAAATGGTACATCAAGCTCCATGTTGGGTAGTTCACAAATTCCTGTAACTCTGAACCCATGGGATCCAACACCCTCAGAAAGACCACTGTGGGTGCCTGCACACATGTACACACATACACACAGAATGACACACACATGCACATAAACAAAAATAAAACAAATCCTTACAAATAAGATAAATGGTATACCACTCCACTAGGACACCTTAGCCACTGTGAAGCAAGACAGTTACATTCTAATCCTTTATTTGGTTAGCAGTTGGTTATGGAGACAAGGTCTCACTATGTTACACAGGCTGATGGAAGCGCTTAGACTCAAGGCACCTCAGCCTCCACAGGAATACAGGATCATCATTCCCCTCATGTCCCACTCCAGTATACTCTTGAGAGAATACTACTTCATTTTGAGGGGCATGTACACAGACGGCTATTGATAGAAATCACTAGAAAACTCTTACCCGGGTGGCAACGGACCGTCAGAACTTCTGGCCTTGGTTCTGCCTCTGCATGATGGCAACCTGATCCCTCTTATCACCCGGGTAAGAGTTCTTTTCTCAGGTCAGCAAAATGAGAGGCTGGCCTTTGGTCTCCCTGCAGCTCTGATGGCCAAGGGAAGAAGGGAGGAAAGAAAGGGGCCCCAGGGGTTCCCATCAAGAACCATATGTGGCGAGCATCTACCAAGTGTCTGTCTAGCTTGAACAATTTATCCCAGCTCTGTCTCCAGTGGCTGGGTAGAGCAGGACCAGGCACCTGGGTTCAGGATGGGAGGAAACATCTCTGCTGAGGATGCAGCTTCAGCGTCTGACTGTCCAGAGAGTAACGTAAGCTCCTGGCTCTTGGTGTCTCCAGTTTCTGTCACCTGGGGGCCACATAAAGCCTTGTTGTCTAGACACATGCTGTCCTCTAAGGCCCCGTTAGCTACACACAGATATTTATGTTTACATGGATTTAAATTAAAATTGAATTTCCAGTCTTGGGCTGGCAAGATGTTCAGCAGGTAAGGGGACTTGTCACCAAGCCTGATGGCTTGAGTTTGATTCCTGGAGAGAATGGACACCTGCAAGTTGTCCTCTGCCCTCCACATGCTCACTGTGGCACACATTCTCCCACCCCACCCCCACACAATAAATGTAATAAACTTTTACAAAACGCCCAATCTTCAGTTGCTCTAGACACACGTGGTCAATAGCTACACGTCACTAACCACCACCACCACGTGATGGCTAATCTTCATTGTCCACTTGAGATCTGGAATCTCCCAGGAGACATGCCCTCTGGGCACATCTGTAGAAGAAAATGCAAAAATGTGCCTGGCACCATCCCATGGACTGGGGTCCTGGGCTGTGGGGACCTGCCCCACCAGGAACTTAGGTCACCTGTGAAGAGGTGTGTATGGAGACATACAGCCGAACTTCATGGGACCTGCCCTCTCGATTCAGTCACTCACTGTGTACGCAGTGGCCGAGGGGAGTCCACAAAGAGGCGTTTGCACACCTGTAGATGGAGGTAAACGAGGACCGGCAGGGATCAGGTCATCCCACCATTCTCCAGCCTGTTCAAGGAACGCCTCTCCTCTATGAATTCCAAGATCCGATGGAAGCATTGTGAGTCTGGGACCTCATAGGTCCTTGCCTTGCCAACTCCCTGGGATGGGAAGAGCCAACCTTGGTCCTCCATTTTGAGGATGTGCTCTGTGATTCAAGCATCCATTCCATAGGCCAAGGTCCTTCCACAAATGTACCTCACACCTCCTGTTCTACCTGGGCCTGTCACAGAAATAAATGAGCCTCCCTATGGAGGGCAAGAGAACGGGGTCATGCTAAGCCACCTCCCAAAGAAGGCATGTGCAAAAATGTAATGTCAACTATTGGAAGTCATGGAATAGAAAAATGAGGAAGATTCTGAGTCTGCCTTTGTTTTGATAACAGAAACCAATTTCCTCCACAATATGCTTTAAATGTTTGGGGAGGGAGGAGATAGCACGGGTTTAAGTTACAGTTTAGTGGGTGTTTTCATTCACATTGACCCAAATGAGAGTCCCACTAGCAAATCCCTTACACTTTCTAAAATCAGGGTTTCTCTACGTAGCCCTGGCTGTCCTGGAACTCGGCTGGCCTAGAACTGCCTCTGCCTTCCCAGTGCTGAGATTAAAGGGATGCACCACCACTTCCTGGCAATCAGTTTTAATATCTTGAGATGAGAACACAAACCTATCCAACTGTTTTTGTGTGTGGGTTGCCTGCAGGGAACTTTATACAGTGTTAAACAGTGTCCAGCATAGACACTCAATGAGTACTGGAAGACCCTAACCCTTCAGGCTTACACCCCCAAGCCCCAGGAAATGAGGAACTAAAAAGAAAACTAGTTCCAAGGGCAACCTGACTCAGCCATTATTCAACTTCCCCTGTTACAATGTAACAATGTAAAAAGATTTCTGTTAAGAGATGTGCTCAACTGTGACTGGGATAGTTGCAGGTGTTCCAGGAAGGACCACTGTGACCTTTGTGTAAACTCCACTCCCACCCTGATACCCGCCTTGAGGTTTCAGGAAGAATGTACATGCGGACGTGACTGTACCCACTCTGTGATCAGACCATGATCTTGTGAAACGAAATTGTATGGGAATTGTAATCTTATGGATTTTGTGGGGTTTTCCTTTAAAAGCCCCCATGGGGCTGCAGTAAGATGCGGCTCTTGCTCTTAGGAGCAGAGTTTGTCCTTCTGTACAGTCGCTTCAATAAACCTCGTGCTGTTGCATCAACTGGGCTGGAGTCTGAGTTCTTGGGGCGCCCACTCGAGACCCTAACCTTTGGGGTCCAACAAGTACCAGTTCCTTTCTTTCCTTCCCTCTAGATCCACAACTTTTTCCTATGCCAGACCTGATTAGCCAGAACTAGTCACCCATCCACCAATCTATCTATCCAGTGATCCATCCATCCTTCCATCCATCCATCCACCCACCCATCCATCCATTTAATAATCCATCCATCATCCATCTATCCATCCATCCATCCGTCCATCCATCCATCATTTATCCATCCACTGACCCTTCTATTCACTGATCCATTCATTGAACCATCCATTCACTCATCTACCCATCCATTTCTCCAACCACCCACCAATGTGTGCATTATATATCAATGCCCCCGCCGTGTGTGTGATGTGGTGTGTGTGTGTGTGTGTGTGTGTGTGTGTGTGTATGTGGTACATGTGTGAGAGGTCAGAGGATAACCTTAGATGCCAATCTCTGCTTTCCACCTTTTTTGAGACAGAATCTCTTTGTTGCTTTCCACTTCATATGCCACACACGTTCATAGGAATCCTCCTGCCTCCGTCTCTCCTCTCCCTACGGGAGCTCTGGGATTACAGCTACTCATGCTATGCTTCTGGCTCTTACATGGGTCCTGGGCACTGGAACTCAGATTCTCGCACTTGCACGGCAAGTGTTTTTACTCACTGAGCGATCATGTGATGATCACCTCTAACACATCTTTGCTGAGAATCTATTAGACACACCACTGCACATTGTCCATCAAAGTAGATAGGACAGTGCAACCCAGAGCCAACAACTAACCGTCCAACCTGGAAATAAACAACTTGGCGGAAGTGAAAGTGTCTTAAGAGAGCTCCAGAGGCTGCGCTGGGTGACTAAACGCTCCCAGGCCTCTTCTCGTGTCCTGTGCTGGGGTTTCATCTTATCCGATACAAATTTCTCTTTTCCTAATGAAAACTTAAGGACATTTTTTTCCCTCTTATACAAGAAGATGCCTCACCTGGTAACTCTCATAACCTGAGCGATGGCTTTCCCTTCACTCTCATATTTCTCCAGCCCATGCTCACTCACTCCTCCGAGGACAATGCACAGAGCCAGATTTCTTCCAAGATGATAGCTGGACCTGTCACGAGGGATCTGGAAACTAACAAAACGATCTAACTGAGGAGACGATGGATACGTTAGAGATGGTCTTCATGGTCCTGTGTTCCCTGCACACAGCGGGGCGGAGGCAAGAAGCCAGGAAGGGTCTGTGCTACCCTCCCTGTCTCCTCAGTCAACCCTGAGAGGAAGGAAGAGGAAAATATTACTAGCTAGTTTGCAGCTGATGCAGGAGAAAAACGTCACATTTGGTGCCACAGTGAGAACCAGGGCCCGTCAACATGCTGCCCTAGCTGGCTGAGTGAAACGTGAAGGGCTGAGAGGGAGAGGATCAGCCATGCGGCTGTGCAGCCGTGGGAATCCGGCGGAGGCCCTGAGCGCCCACCAGCTCTTTGCACTTAGCTGTCCCTGGGGAAATCACCTGCCTTGGCTATGGACCGCGGGCCCGCCCGCCCGCCTGCCCCCCTGCTTTTAAGATTTATTTATTTTTACTGTTTCAGGATTTTAATTAGAGTCTTTGGTCCATTGAGAATTGATTTTTTTGTACCAGGTGAAAGATACAAATCTAATTTCGTTCTCTGCAGGTGGATATTCAGTTTTGCCAGCATCATTTGTAGAGCGGACTTTTTCCAGTGTGGGTTTTCCAGTGTGGGTGTTGGTTTGTTTGTTTGTTTTTTGCCTCATTTGTCAAGAATTAAGTGGTCACAGCTTTCTTGGTTTATACATGGTCTTCTATTCTGTTCCATGGGTCCACCTGTTTGTTTTTATGTCAGTACCAAGCTAACTCTATCACTATGGTTTTATAGTGTAATTTGAAGTCTGGTATGGAGATCCCTCCAGCTACAACGTTCTTACTTCATATTGTTGCTTTGGGTATTTGAGATCTTTTGTGGTTCCATATGAATTCTTGGATTTTTTCTAGATGTGTGAAAAAATGACTTTGGAATTTTGATACATATTGTATTAAATCTGTAGATTCATTTTAGAAGTATAAACATTTTCATGGTATCAATTCTGTTAACCCAGGATCATGGAAGATCTTTCCATCGTCTGGTATCTCCTTCGATTTTCTTTTTCAATGTCTTGAAATTTACACTGTAGAGGCTTTCTCTTCATTAGTGAAGTGTATTTCTAAATACTTAATTTGGGGTGGGGGAACCATTTTGAACGGGATATTAGTCCTGATTTCTTTCTCTGTGAGTGGGTTGTTGGTGTATATAAAGGCTACTGTTTTATTTTCTGTTTGGGGTTAGGGGAGGGTTGGTTTTGGTTTTTAGTTTTGTAGGTTTTGGTTTTGGTTTTGGTTTTGTTTTGTTTTAGAGACAAGGGCTCACTATGCATCCCTGGCTACCCTGGAACTCACTATAGAGCGGGATGGCCAGAGTGCACAGAGCTCCTTCTGCCTCCTCCTCCCAAACGCTGAGGACAGTTTTTCCAGCTCCTAGCACTGCCCTTTAGAAGCATGGCGCAGCTCGCAGAAAAGAGAAGCTGGTTTCCTCCCAGCTCATCTATCTTCCAGCTTGTCAGTTCTCATACAAGGGGAAAACTGGGCAAGTGGGAGGAAGGACCCTGTTAATAGGCTTGTGGTCTTTCCTGTTAACCTATAAATAGGGCGTGCACTCAATAATTACCACTTGGACCCGGTGCTCAAAAAGGCAGTTCAGATTCATTACTTTCAGCTAAGTTAATCAACCCCAGGAGAAGAGGAGGAAACAGTTTCCAAACACATGAAGATTTATTATCCGTTTCCATTTTACTTCATGGCCCTGTTCGATGAGGCTCTTCCTGAAATTGGGGTTGGAGCCAGATTTCCAGGCGCCGGGAGCTTAGCTGCTAGCCAGCCTAGGGCACATCCCCCGGCCCAGCATTCTGTCTGGCAACACTCCACCAGGGCAGAGGTATGCGTCCATATTTCCAAGCAATGAAGATGCAAGTGACGGCATTGGTGTCCTATGACAGGAGAAAGAGCATCTTTGTGCTGTCCTGTCTCCTGTCTCCTGTCTCCTAAAATGTGGGCGGGGCCGGAAGCGGTGGTACCTGCCATAAAAGCCAGCAGCTGAAGGCAGAGGCAGTCAGATCTCTGTGGTTTCCAGGTCCTGCTGGTCTATCTACAGAGTGAGTTCCAGGACAACAGGGTTATATAATGAGTCCCTAGCCTAAAACAAAAGAGGTCTAACATGTGGGTGCATTGGCTGGAGCTCCCAAAGTTGTCTTGTCCATGAGGTGACTTCCACACATGTGAACAATGCATCGTGATCGTATCCACCCCCACAACCCCCCACCCCCACCCCCACCCCTGCGGGCGCTTCCAACGTGTGCCCTCCCCACTTCACGCCTTTTCTTTTTGATTGTTTGTAACCCACCGAGCCGACTGGTGCTGCCCGTTGGAATGCTGCCTGACTTGCCCGCTTGATCTCGGGCAGGTCACCATAACTGTGAGTTCATGACTGCGATGGCCGCGTCGCATCCCGGAACCAGTATTTCACAGCGCTCCTGCCCATCCTCTGGTTCTTAACGTTCTTTCTGCCCACCTCTTCCACAGTGTTCCCTGAGCCTTAGCAGGAGTGGGGGATGTGTGGAGGTCAACGGACAACCTCTGCAAGTCTGACTTCTCTGTCTACCACGTGGGTGTCGGAATAGAATTCCGGTTGTCCGGCTTGACAACAATCGCCTGTACCCACTGAGCCATTAATTCTCTTTAATCGCTGTTGTGACTGAGCTTGAAGACAGTGAACGAGCACATATTTAACATGTGTAAGGTCCTTCCTTTGATCCTTAGCCTGCATTGTATGACTGTCTACATGTGCACACACACAGACACACACTCAAATATCACACATGCACGCTCAAACGCATGCATGCACACGGGCACACGCGGGCACACACACAAGTAGTATGCTGGGAATCACACAATGGAAGGCATAGCCCCTTCCCAAGGCTGCCTTCTTCTCTGTCCCGGAGGGAGCCACCTCCAACCCTCTCCGCACAGCTCTCCAGCTTTCCATCTCTAGTCTTCCGTAGCATGCTTATGTGGCTGTTTTCCAATTTTAGATATTATCTTACAAAGAGTAGCAGATTTTCCTGCTCACACCCTTCCTCCGGTCCAGTGTAGTTGTTATCCTAACACTCGCTGGCATTTACAATTTTGTGGGCACATGAATAGAAGTCACAGCAGACGTGTGCAGTACGCTACTTCGGCACGGACTCGCCCCAGAAACAGAGGTCCTTGTTTTAAACGAGACAGTGTGGACACAGACAGAGACAGCCCCAGGAGGCTTCCCTCACAGGCCAGCAATAGGGTTGGCTCGTGGAGGTGGATGTGGTGACCCGAGGCTTGGAGGATCGTTAGGCGGGAGCACACTGTGGGGGTGAACAGCACCATGACGAAATGGAGCAATTACAGACTGTGTATCTCAGAAGTAATGGTACCTCAAAAAGCTGGAAGAAATGCTTTTGAGTAGTTTTGCCACAGAGAAATGATAAGGACTTAGGATGTAGTTCCACAGTGGAATGCTTTCCTGGGTCTGATATCTGGAAAAATGTTTATGGGCATTTATGTTTTAATATCACTTAAATATAAACAACATATACATAGATGGAAAGATCACTTGCATTAACATATCCTTTTTACATTTTATTGTTATTTAAGGTTCCGGTTTCTTTTTTTTCCCCGAGACAGGGTTTCTCTGTGTAGCTTTGCGCCTTTCCTGGATCTCACTCTGTAGACCAGGCTGGCCTCGAACTCACAGAGATCCGCCTGGCTCTGCCTCCCGAGTGCTTGGATTACCGCCGCCCAGCCAGGGTTCAGGGTTCGGGTTTCTTTTTAGTTATGTATGTGTGTGTGTGTGTGTGTGTGTGTGTGTGTGTGTGCGCGTGCGACGCGCGCATACTTGCTGGAGTCTGTTCTCTTCCACCATGTGGTTCCTAGGTATCAAACTAAGGACAGAAAATGCATTTTCTTGACTAGTGGGCTTTTATTTTGTTCTGCTTTGTGGAGCTAGAGAATGAACTGAAAATGTCATGCAAATCTATATTCCTGAACCTATCCCCTTAACCCCAGTGTACTAGTCAGGATTCTCTAGAATCACTGAACTTGTGGAATGAATCTCTCTCTCTCTCTCTCTCTCTCTCTCTCTCTCTCTCTCTCTCTCTCTCTCTCTTTCTCTCCATATACATAGCCAGGCATATATATATGGAATTTAATATGGAATTTATTGGAATGACTTACAGGCTGCATCCAGCTAATTCAACAATAGCTATCTGTGAATGGAAAGTCTGAAAATCTAGTAGTTGCTCAGTCCCATGAGGCTGGCTGTATCAGCTGGTCTTCTGCACATGCTGGAATTCTGGAGGAGCAGGCTCCAGTGCCAGTGAAGGATGGAGGCCCTAGCAAGGCCAGGGCAAGCAGGCGAAGAGCACAAAGCTTCCTTCTTCCATGTCCTTATGTAGGCTGCCAGCAGAAGGTGTGGTCCAGGTGTGTCTTCCTACCTCAAAGGTCCAGACTAGAAATGGATTCGCCCACTTCAAACCAGGCAGAATATCTCTCACAGGTGTGCCCTCCATTTCTAGATTGAAGTTCATTCCAGATACAGTCAAGCTGACGACCAAGAACAGTCGTCACGTCTAGTGGTGTTTTTACTTTTTTGAACGCTGTTAGGTTTGGGTACTTTCTGTACTCCTTAGTCACTCAGCCCTGAAGGGATGGCACTGGAGAGCTCTAATCATCCAGTCTTAGGTTACAGAAGAGGGAGGAAAACCAAGGAGGGTGGGGAGCACTTTAAAGTCACACAGATAAGCACTCACTGAACTTAGAATAGGCTACATGATGGCTCTCTTTAGTTCTACCATATCCTCGCCCATGTGGCTCAGTCATCAGCCGCACATATTCAAAGCCGACTAATCAGGAGAAGCAACACCTGGGCAAGTCCCGCTGGGCTGGCTGAAGCATTCTTAGCTTGTGGGAGATCACACATGGCTTCCCAAGATTTGAAGACATGCTCCTCTGTGTCTTGCTCAAATACTGTTGACATTGTATTCTCGCTATCGTTGTCCACACTTCCAGCTTTGAGGTTTCGAAAGCCCCTGCCAATTCCCAGTCAGCTCTTTCTACCTCCTGCGGGTTGGACTGAGACGTGAGTTCTCACAGCTCTAGTGCCACACCTGCCTGCTGCCTTGCTCCCCACCATGATGGTCACCAAATCAAACCCTCTGGGACCGAGACCCCCAAATTAAATATTTCCATTTGTAGGTTGCCTTGGTCATGATGTTTTGTCACAGCCATGGACGTATAACTAAGATTGGAGTTGGTACCAGGGAGTGGGCTAGTCCTGTGATAGACCTGATGTAGATGCTTTTTTTGGAGGGATGTGGATGACTTTGGGACTTTGAGCTAGGGAAGCAATTGGAGACTATAAATAAAACTTAACAGGCCATCCTCTTAGGAGCTTGGGAGACAGTAGTGTGGAGAAGTCTGGACTATGGAGGCCTGGCTCAAGAGGTGTCAGAGGGAAACAATGTCTGGCCTACCTAGAGACCATTCATGTGGTATTGTGGCAAAGAGTTGGCTGCTTTTTGCCCTCGTGAATCTGCCTGAAGCTAAACTGAAAAGCTTTGAACTAACTTCGTTAGCCGAGGAGATTTCAAGACAGACTAATATTGACTCTCTCACTTGTTATTCGTGATCACTCTTATGCAGGTCTACAATAAAAATGAGCAAGTGGGACAAAAAATAAAAATAAAAAAAATACAGGGGTGTAGCTGGAGAGTTTCTCCCCAGCTCCCACGAAGCCCCGCCAGTCCCGGAGCCCACTTATAAAATAAACACACGGACTCTTATATTCTTTAAACTGCTCGGCCATTAGCTCAGGCCTACCATTGTCTAGCTCTTACTCTTATACTAAGCCCATTTCTGTTAATCTGTATGTCACCACGTGTTCCGTGGCTTTACCTGTTGCCTGTACATGATGCTCCCTGGATGGCAGCTGGTGTCTCTCCTCTCTGCCTTCCTGTCCTTTCCTTTCTCCTCTCTGCTAGTCCCGCTTATACTTCCTGCCTGGCTATTGGCCAGTCAATGTTTTATTTATCAAACAATCATCCACAGCACAGGGGGCTGGAAAGATGGCTCAGTGGTTGAGAGCACTGACTGCTCTTCCAGAGGACCCGGGTTCAATTCCCAGCACTCAACATGGCAGCTCACAACTGTCCATAACTCCAGTTCCAGGCCTTCTGAAACCCTCACACAGACATACATGCAGGTGAAATACCAATGAGCATAAAATAAAAATAAATTGTTAAAAAAATTAATACAAAAATGTACAGTACAAGGGGGAAAAGAACACCAGGAAATGTAATGCTGTAGCCAAGGCTTGTGCTGAAGGAGACAAGGAGAGGCCTGACGTGGAATAGAATAGAGAGGGGTGCCCTCAGGGCAAGACCCCACCCAGCTACATGTCCAACTCAAAAAGAAAATGCCTAAGGAAGTAACTGGAAGCCTATGCAACAAAGGAAAACTTATGCAAATGGGACTCAAGAAGGGGGCCGGGCTCCATCCCAAACAGGCAGCCACACTTGGCAACACTGGCCACGTGACTCCGGCTTTAGAGTCATAGAGGATGCGCAAGCAAAGGGGGCTGTGGAATCTTTCTCTGTGATGAAGGGGAGTCACCGAGGCCAGCCATGTGGCAAGCGACCCCCTACAGGGAGACTCTGAGAGGCCATTTCATGAATCTGTGAAAGTGAAGCCTGGATTGTGTTGGACACCCCAGGATGTTGGAGGTACCAGAGCCCTGAGATGTCTACCAGGGAGAGCTGCATGTAGGGAGTAGAATCAGACCACCAGAGAGAACTGTGTTGCGGTCAGCAGAGACGGAAAGGCAGAGCTATAGGATTTGGAGTTTGCCCTGTTGAGAGTTTTGATCTTGCTTCCGTCCAGTATTTCTTCACCATGTCCTCATTTCTCTCTTGGGGGATGGTGATGTATATTCTGTGCCATTGTATGCTAGAAGTATGTGATTTGCTTTTTGGATTTGACAAAAGGTTATACTTAGGAGATTGCCTTGGGTCTCAGAAGAGGCTTTGGACTTCTTAAACTATGGTAAGACTGAAAGACTGGGGACTTCTTTTTTTTTTTTTTTTTAAAGATTTATTTTGTATACAGCATGTATGACTACAGGCCAGATGAGGGCACCAGATCTCATTACAGATGGCTGTGAGCCACCATGTGGTTGCTGGGAATTGAACTCAGGACCTCTGGAAGAACAGTCAGTGCTCTTAACCTCTGAGCCATCTCTCCAGCCCGACTGGGGACTTCTGAAGTTGGACTAGATGCATTTTGTATTGTGATAGAGCCACAGACCTGTGGGGACCAGGGAATTGAATGTGGCAGTTTGAATGAGAATGGCCCCCATAGGCTTATATATTTAAATACTTGGTCCTCAATTGGTAGAACTGTTTGGGAAGGATTAGGAGGTGTGGCCCTGTTGGAGGGGGTGTGTCACTGAGGGCAGGCTTGGAGGTTTCAAAAGCCCACATTATTCCCAGCTAGCTCTTTCTGCCTCATGCATGTGGATCAAGACATGAGCTCTCAGCTGGGCATAGTGGTGTACACCTTTAATCCTAGCACTTGAGAGGCAGAGGCAGGTGGATCTCTGTGAGTTTGAGGCCAGACTAGTCTACATAGTGAGTCCCAGAACTACATACTAAGACCCTGTCCAAAAAAAAAAAGGGTCTCAGCTACTGCTCCAGCACCATGGCTACCTACCCGCTGCCATGCTCCCCATCATGATAGTCATGGACTCTAACCCTCTGGAACTGTGGGTCCCCAAATTAAACATTTTATTTTATAAGTTGCCTTGGTCATGGTGTTTTTTCATGAAAATAGTAACTAAGACTATTGCTTAAGGAGTCTTTGGAAGAGCCCCCTAAACAGCTAGAGCGCTCCTCAGACCCTGAGGAACTATTTACTGTGACCAATTTCTACAACTTGTGAATCCATATTGTGACATTAAGGACTCAGCATGGAGAGTCATTTTCTTCATTAATATGACTGAACTGGACAATCTTCTACAATAAAACATCACTATATGCTTGATAGTAAACATTAAAACCTACACCTAATCATTATGTGAAAAAACGGAGGATCTGGGCCTGCTGCTCAATTGAAGAGGTCTTGCCCAGCACACACAAAGAGCACAATCCGCAGCAGCACACAAACCAGGCATGGTGGTCTGACCCTGTCACCCCAGTGCGCACAGCTGAGGCTAACCTGGGCTACATGAAGCACTAGGTCAAAAAATAAGTGAATAGCCGGGCGGTGGTGACTCATGCCTTTAATCCCAGCACTCAGGAGGCAGGGGCAGGCAGATCTCTGTGAGTTCGAGGCCAGCCTAGGCTAAAGAGTGAGTTCCAGGAAAGGCTCCAAAGCTACACAGAGAAACCCTGTCTCGAAAAACCAAAAAATAAAAGAAAATAAAATAAAAATAAAAGTGTCCTGATGGGTGGCATTTTAAACCTGAAGGTCAGTGACTGAACTGAAAAGTTACATTGTCTTAAATTTAATTATTATTCTCATTTTGGCTATAGCTATTGCCATCCAAGATACTTTATAAATTTTATTAGGGTTGCATTTACTGGAAGATTCTGAACAAGCAAATCTGTTGCTGTGGTCCTTTTTAGAATCAGAACTATTTACAAATAGATTTTTTTTTAATTTAACCGTTTAAGGGAATTTCTAATTTTTTTTTTTCCCTCATTGAGATGAATCAAAGGCTACAACATAGTCTCCTGGTCACCAGGTCTAGATGATGATGAGTGAGGCTGGGGAGGGGAGGGCACGGTGGGTCACACCTATAATCCCAGAACTAGGGGAACTGAAGCAGGAGGGTCTCAACTCAGGCCAGCCTGGGCTCAAGAAAATAAGTCAGGACAGTCCCAAGCTAGCCAAGGCCATCCCAGCGCCGTCCTATGGCTCTTGCACTTTCCCATATGGCTGTTGACGTGCAGGGGGGCACTTCAGACGGGTCAAACCACACCGTGAAGTAGAACTGTGCTGACTGGATCCTGTTCTAAACACTGTCTGAAACTGTGGGGCTGGAGGAAAACACTGTGGCCAGTGCAAGGCAAGGCGACTTCCCTCCGCGAGCCAACGAAAAGATCACATCAGTACAGCGGCATGCTGGGTAGAGGGGGCTCCCACCCTCCGCACTGTGCCAGGCTGCGCACAAGCTGAGAGGCTTCCGGGGGGGTTCCGTTTGTTTTTTAGTCTTTTGAGACAGTCTCACAGTGTAGCTCTGGCTGGCCTCAAACTTCCTAGATAAGCCCAGGCTGGTCCCAAACTCAGGATCCTCCTCGGTGCTGGGATTACAGGTGTGGGGCAGCGCAAGTGTAAGCTCTGAAGCGGAGCAATAAGAACTCTGTCAAAAGCGGGGTGGGGGCGGGCACGGAGAAGGGCCATCTGCAGAAGCTATTCCTTCACGTCGGGCTGCCCCTCCGGCTTCACGCTAACGTCACGTCATCCTGGGCATTCTCTTGCTTGACCACACCCTCCTCCCTCCTTAACCCAAACACACAGAATCTGTGTGAAAAGTCGCTCTCCTCATTTGTTCTCCCCAAGCTAATTAACAGTGTTTATTTCAGACCGGGGACAGGCTTTTCCTGACTATTCTGCACACCATTTTAATCAACAGAATGTAACTAACAAGCTTAAAGAGTCATTCAATACTGAATCAGCAGCTCCTACCATATGCTGAGGGTAAAAACACACTTCCCCAAAAAAGCTAAATGCAGAAAGACCAAGGATAGAAGATGTATTTAATACTCAAGAAGTCTCACAGGATGCGCTTGGTATGTGGAACATTGAGACTTTGAGGGGAACAAGTTATTCTTTAAATATACCTACCCCAGTCACCCGGCCAGCTACGTCGGTACAGCTGGCAACTTAATATATCTAAATACACACACACACACACACACACACACACACACACACACACACACACACACGCACTTTTCCCACTACCTATTTCATTACAATGTTTAACCCTCCCCACCCTCCCCCAATGAGGGAAAATATAATCAATTACAAAATTGCATCTTAGATGGATTTTTTGGGGGGAGGGTTGTTCAGGACAGGGTTTGTCTGTATAGTTCTGGAACTTGATCTGTAGCTCAGACTGATCTCGAACTCGGAGATCCACCTGCGTTTGCTTCCCCAGTGCTGGGATTATAGGTGTGTGCCACCACCGCCCCGGCTCTTAGATGGATTGTTTTTGGTTGTGTTATTTTCTCTGAAGCATGGTTATATGGCTAACAGACTTCTTACTAACCAGGCTTGGGTTTGTTATCGCTTTTTGTTTTGTTTTGTTTTTGTTTTTCCAAGACAGGGTGTCTCTGTGTAGCCCTAGCTGTCCTGGAACTTGCTTTGTAGACAAGGCTGGCCTCGAACTCACAGAGATCCGCCTGCCTCTTGAGTGCTGGGATTAAAGGCGTGTGCCACCGCTGCCCGGTTGGGTTTGTAATCTTAGACACTATATTTGCTCTATTCTGGAATTACTGGTTAATATTTCAATTGTGTAAAAAAAAATCCACTAAATTACAGCTAAATATTTATATGAACTGCCTTCTTAAAATAAAGATTTACTTTTATTATTTTTTAATTTGTGTATGTTATCTATGTGGGAGTATGCATACATGAGCATGTACGTATGTGGGAGTACACTCATACATGAGCGAAGTACCCTAGGGAGCCAGAAGCCTAGGAACTCCTGGAACTAGAATTAGACAGGGTTGAGACTCTGTTGTGGGTGCTGGGAATTGAACTCAGGACCTTTGGAGGAGCAGCCAGTGCTCTTAACCACTGAGCCATCTCTCCAGCCCAAATACGCTTTGACAGGCCAGAAATTAGGTTGCTCTAGGTTCCAGAAGGAAGGGCACTCTAGCCAAAGGCCTGGTTGTTTGGTTAGCATGTGTAGGAGTTCAACCCCAGTCCCTGGCATCCTAATAATTTTCAAAACGTCTTCAAACTAAACGCCAAGCTTCTTTTAGATAAATGGAAGGAGCCTGGCTGGTAGAGCTCGACAGACTAAATGTTTTCTTGGACTCAGTACTGACTCCCTCGTCTCTTGTAGTCCTAACAACTAGAACCGTCATAGCTGATTTCCATTTTCAACATGCTTCCGTACAGCGATCTAAAAACACCCTTTCACAGCCATCCAAAGGATGAAAATATTTCAGCTCACTTTAAAAATTGCTTTTTGAATTATATAAAAAATTTCTGGCTCAGCCAGGCGTGGTGGCGCACGCCTTTAATCCCAGCATTCAAGAGGCAGATGGATCTCTATGAGTTCAAGGCCAGCCAGGGTTACCTAGCAAGATCGTCTTAAAAACAAACCCCTGAAGCTGGTTGAGAGGTTGAGGAAGGAAAATCTAGAGTTCCAGGCCAGCCTGGCCTGTCACATAAAGTTCCCATTTCAAAATACAAACCACATACATATTTTGTTCAAGTTGGCCTTCTTCCTGAGTTTTTGGTATTCAAAAAAGAAAAATCAGCATCCGTCTATGATGAAAAAGAGCACAGTAAGCTATTTTAAAGATTAGGCTTTATTTTCAATTTATCTTCACTGGAAATTTACATGTATGAAACAAAACTGCATGACTTAACAGTAATGGTTTAAAAAAACCTGCAAAGCCACGTATGAAGAACACTAGCTCTCTGGAGGCTCTGGGGAAAGGTCCACCCTGCCAGGATGACTCCTGGGGCTTAGTTGTTTCTTTTAGTGGTCCTTGCAGGGAAGACATTTTTGTACTTCACTTACTTAAATTCTACACTGGTCTGGAGAGATGATGGGTGGTTCCATGGATAAAAGCATTTGCTGCTCTTCCAGAGGCCCAGGGTTCAATCCCCAGCACCCACCCACATAGTGGTTCCCGTCTGCAACCCAACTCAGAGGATCGAATGCCATTGTTTGGACTCCATGGGCACCAGGCATGATGTGATGCAGACCTACATGCAGGTGAATCACCACACATAACCAATAATTAATAAATTTCCTAAGTAAGGGAAAGTAGTTTGTTTTCTCGAAGACAGTTGTTTCTCTGTGTAGCCCTAGCTGTCCTGGAACTCACTCTGTAGCCCAGGCTGGCCTTGAACTCACAGAGATCTGCCTGCCTCTGCCTCTGGAGTACTGGGATTAAAAGGGTGTGCCAAAAAGTACTGTTTCTTTTGCTTCCTGATTCAGGTCCGTGGATGTTACTCAGCGAAGCTGTAGCTCATCTTCATCTTTCAGCTGTCATGAACCTTTTAATGTGGCCCCCAGGAGAGAATGTTCGAGATAGAAAGCTGAAGCCACGGTTTCAATTTTACAGTTTATCCCCACCAACAGTGCCCCCTCATATCCTGACCAACAGTGGGCACTGCCACTTGAAGCTAGTCAGGTCTGGAGGAGGATGAGGTAACCTGGCATGGCTTTTTGTAATTAAAAAACCAAGGAGAGTTTGACATTGTAGCGCTCACCGCCCTGGCCTCACCATGTAGACCACAGGCTGTGAACTCAGAGAGCCACCTGCCTCTGTCCCCCAAGTGATAAGATAAAGGTGTGTGCCACCATACCCAGCCTGAAAACCCTTTCATGTTTATAGCTGTCTACTTATCTTTTCTCTTGGATAGTGACCTTTACTAATATTGCTCAGATACCATGATTATCCATTTCAGGTCCACAACTCAATGGTTTTGGTGTGTTCACGAGTGTGTCCACCCAGGATTACACTTGCATCTCACAAACACTGAACCCAAACCTCAACCCCAAACCATTGCTTATCAACTTCTCTCTGGCAGGTGACTCAATGCACAGACTGTCATGTGTGGACCTCTATCTAACTGGCTTCTTTCACTCAGCACATTTTCAGGACTCTGTCCAATTTTCTCTATGTATTACTTTGTTTCTCTTAACACAGATGAACATCATATAGCCAGAACACATTTCATTGATACACTCACCCACTGGGGACATTGGGACTGTTTCCACCTTTTGGCTACAATGAGAAATGACAATCTTGGTGTTTGTGTGCCAATTTATGATGTGATGTTTTTCTTTCTCTTAGATATACACCTGTGGGAGCCCGTTCTCGGGTTCCTCGTGGCTTTACCCAGCAGGTCCGAATAGAGGATGATCAGGACCACGGGCCTGAGTGCAGGTGTCTGAGATGGTCTGCACTTGGCTGTGCTGGGGGAGGAGGTCTTTTGCTCCACCCCTTGGCGTCTCTATAAAAACCCTGGGCCAGAGACAGTCGGGGGCCATTGGAATAGGTTCCAGGCCCTCTCGAGGCTATCCTTTATTTTCTATCTGTTTATCTCCGCAAGATTCTCCGCAATAAATCCTTCTATCTAATATTTCCTGCTGCTTGCACTCAAGAAAACTCTGGGGAGCTGTGGGGTTGGTGGGTAAACGCCCCACACACACCCAGGACAGGAACCACTGCTTTTTACTGCTTGAGGACCTACCAGACTGTTTTTCCAAAGGGGCTGAAATTCTACATCCCCACCAGTGTACAAGAGTTCCATCTCTACCTCCCTGACTCTAACCTCACTCACAGTCAAGGCTGTTATTCACTTCTCAGATCTGTCCCTTCTCACTGGCTTACCGTCCATTACTTACTTTCCTGGAAAAGGCCTTTATTCAGGTCTCTTGCCTATTTTGCTGTTAATCAGCTATATGGGAACTTTTTTGAGGCGGGTCTCGTTATATAGACCAGGCTAGTCTCTGGCTGAGGAGAGGCTTCTGCCTCTGCCTCCCATGTACTGGAATTAAAGGTGTGCGTTTACTAGGCCTAAGATATTAATTATGTATTATGTATATGTGCAGATATTTTTGGCCTGTTTTGAGTTTCTTTATTTTTTTTTTTTTTTTTTTTGGTTTTTCGAGACAGGGTTTCTCTGTGTAGCTTTGCGCCTTTCCTGGAGCTCACTTGGTAGCCCAGGCTGGCCTCGAACTCACAGAGATCCGCCTGGCTCTGCCTCCCGAGTGCTGGGATTAAAGGCGTGCGCCACCAACGCCCGGCGAGTTTATTTGTATGAGGTTTATACGTGTTATTAGTAGAGTAAATGTATACAAAGAGAATATTTCAAAGAAATACACAGCACCTCAAATTCTACAAACTACATGATTTTATTTATAAAATTCACCATATCGCTTAAAGTTGCCATTTCAACAGTACCCAGTTACAGATCCCCACTTCAGAATACTTCTGAAAATGTTTTCGGGTAAAGTATCATTCATACTTCTGTGCACTGCTATCCCAGGTCCTGCCGGTGAGCACTGAGGAGGACACCCGGAGAGCTTACCCTCATCATCTTCACCCACTGGCGTTCTCATGTCACCTTTATTCGTGAGATAATTTCATTCACAAAACCATTATTCTTGGCGACCACCTCGGCCTTCAGTTGTTTTAGCCTCACTGTGATGTTCTCCTCCGACATGTCGGCAAAGGGGACCTGCTTCACCTTGGACAGGAACTCCATAATAATTTTCTCACCTTGCTGAAAAACACCCATGCCCCAACATCATTAAAATGTCTCTTTAAAGTCCTTTAGGCAGTAATGAACTTCTTTTCTTTTAAAGATTTATTTTTATATGCAGGGTAGTGGTGGTGCAGACCTTTAATCTCAGCACTCAGGAGGCAGAACCAGGTGGATCTCTGTTGAGTTTGAGGCCAGCCTGGGCTACAGAGCAAGTTCCAGGACAGGCACCAAAACTACACAGAGAAACCCTGTCTCGAAAAATGGAAGGAAAAAAAAAAGATTTATTTTTATTCATGTGTCTGTATGACATATGTCCATGGTGCCCTTAGAGGCCAGAGGATGGTGCTGGATCCCATGGAGCTAGATTTATAGGAGGTCATGACCCACCAGATGTGGGTGCTGGGAACCGAACCAGGGCCTCTGGGAAGCAGCAAACACTCTTCCTCAAGCCAGCCGGAGCAATGAACTCCTTAACTCTGATCTCAATGTGCTACTCCATGTTCAGCAAACATTTTTATTGAAGCAGGCAAGCAATTCTTAGAATCGCAAAGCCCTTGGCTGCTAAGAATTTCCCAGAGCAAGTCATTAATAAGACTGTTATATTTTTGTTTTGTTTTTCAAGACAGAATTCTTTGTGTAGCCCTAGCTGTCCTAGAACTCGCTCTGTAGCCCAGGCTGCTCTCAAACTCAGAGAGATCCACCAGCCTCTGTGGGATTAAATGTTGGGATTAAAGGCGTGTGCCACCACCTGCCCACATTTATATTTTATTCTCAGATGATAAGGAATTGAGATTTAGTAGTTCTTCGAGCCCTCTGCTTTAACTGACATGGAATTGAATCTCAGGGGAAAAGAACTTAAGGTTTATAAGGTATACTTTGGGCATAAACACTGAACACACACACACACACACACACACACATACACACACACATATGCATACACGTGTGCACATAGGATGTTTCCACTTCTACTTACTGCTCAGTGTTGTAAAAAATGACATGGTTATTACTTTTAGGGCAAATTCCTGAACTCATTCTTCATCTACAAAATGGGGATATTATCAACATCACACATTTCTCTTGATTTGAAGAATTTACAGCAGGTCCGAAGCAATGATGAGTACTATGTAATTTATTACAGCTGGTGAAGCAGAACTCAATAGCCTATTTTCACACAAAAGAAGCGAACAGGCAACCAGCAAGTATCCAGGAGCTAAAAAGCAGATATCTAACTAGTAAAAGAGAAGCACTTCTCCATTAAAAATCACATAAGGAGCTGGCGAGATGACTCGGCAGGAAAGGCAAGCCTGGCCATCTGAATTTGATCTCGTAGACCTACATGGTGGAAGCTGAGAATGAATGCCTGTAAGCTGTCCCTGACCTCCACAAGTGCACCAGGGCTCTCTCACTCTCGCTCTCGCTCTCTGGAAAATATCAACTCCAGCATTGCCAAGACAAAATGTACTTTCTAAAAAACAAAAACAAAAGCCTAAACTAACAGCAGTTAAGAATGTTGTCTTCTCTCGAAAAACCAAAAAAAAA